>NW_017731357.1:1228410-1235743 GCF_001890085.2 Hipposideros armiger | reverse complement strand
CCACACACGGTAGCCCATGGCAATCCACTGCCACAGGGACTGCAGCCCACGCCGTCGCCGGCGACTCATGGCAGCCCACCTCCAGGTTGAGCTGTCGTTCAGCATCTTAGCTGTGGAGGGCAGTGTCACTGGCCCTCACATGTGGGATCCAAACCGGGGCCCTCTGGCATCCCAAGCGAGCTCTCAACCATCGCGCCACTCGGCCGGCCCTACCTGATAATTTTTTAATCATAGGACGTGTCCATCCAAGACCTTCCCTTTGCATAATTTGGCCTTCCCCTACTTTCTTTGCAGTAGTCCAAGTGTTCCAATGACAGAGACGGGGAAGGGAGTCTCTGACTCAAAGAACACAAGATTCAGCCAAAGCCCCCTTAGTGAAGGCGATAAGGAAAGGCACTGAGGACTTTGGGTTTTCTGCCTACTTTTCTCTCTAGTTTCTGTCCTGCGCGTGTCACGTCACTCCTTTTGGTGTCTAGGGCTCAGAGACTTCTACTAGTCAATGACTCCCAAAGTGTCTCACATGGCTTCAATACCTGGCTCAAAGTAAAACCTAATGATAGCTCTCTCTACTTCACCTACACAGAAAGCACAAAGTAAACCAACCTCTCAGCCTGTTTATTTGAAGAGCAGTAGACCAGGAAACAGGCAGTGCCTATCCCTGTTTGTCTAACCCTGGGTCCTAGGGCTAGATGTAGGTGATGTGGGGGTTCCCTCAAGATTCACACTGCTTGGGCACTTGCAAGTCTCCATTGACAAAGGACAAATGGGTGGGGTCAGTGTTCTCTGGAAAGGTCTGGCACAGCAGCCCTGGGGCAGAGCAACTGCCAGTCTTTTTGAAAGGCTTTGGTTCCAGTTTCTTTCATCAGCAAAGAGAGTCCACTACTTACTGGCAAGCTGTTCCAGGTCTTCCTTAGTGGACTTTATTCAGTGAGTCTTACACTGAAATCACCTAGGAAGCTTTAAAAAACAAAACCTAATGCTTGGAACCAGGGCCTACTATGTAATTTGTGTGGCTTCTTGTTCAGAACTACTAAGAATTTCAAGATAGCAGAGCATTAAACCCTTGTAAGTGCAGAATCCCATGAAACTGCACACGTTGTAGGTCCATGAAGCTCACCTGCCCAGACTCTATTCTCAGAAATTCAGATTTCGTTGGTCTTGAATGAGGTCCAGGCAAGGGAATTATTTTAAAGCTCCCCAAATATTTTTCATCTGCAGTTAGGATTAGGAACCCTCATTCTAGCTCCAGGAATCATTAAATTCAAAAGATTCTTACAATTGACACCTGCATACAAACTTATCTCTAATTAAATAACTCAAAATCCTCACTCTGAAACATTTTCAGCTTATCCAAGGTAAAATCATCATGACAACATTCTTCAGAAAAATTTTCAACCCATACATAAGTTAAAAGCTGTAGTCATGAATCACCTTTCGATTCCCTTTTCAAAAAACAAAAATGTCATGAAAATGGCATATTTTCTCATATAGAAAATTGATATAATTTGAAATATTATTACTCATCATTCACATTAGACTTGAAGCAAGGCTAAACAAGAATATTGCTAAATGGAAATTTATTATCACATCAGTAGAATTCACAATGATACTTAAAAAAAATTCAAACTCATGTCAAATATCTATTCCCTCTTTTCCTCCCTGGAGAATAAGGAGCACAAACGCACAATTCTGGACATTTTGTCTTGGAGAAAATCTTCCAGGAAAGGTTCGTGCAGAGTCCCAGATCTTAAGCTAATCCCACTAGTGTGAGGCTATCTGGAGAATGTTTGCATATTCCCGTATTCCAGAGAACCAAGGTCTTAAATTGAAGCCCTTCCCCATCCTCTTCTGCAGTCCCCATACCCTTGTTGAGATTCTATTTCTTTTTAAATTTCTGGACTCCTGCTCTCAGTACAGCTCTGGCAACCACCAGGTGCTACATCAGGGGAGATTTGCAACATTCCTCCATACAAAACTGGCTCCGCTTGGGTTAGATCTTCCGTGAGACAACCTGAGAGTTCTTCATTGAGTGGTATTTCAAATACAGGTAGCTTGACTAACCATCCTAGGTTACACAGGATTGTCTTGGATTTAGCACTGAAAATCTAGCATCCTGGAGTACCATTGGTCACCCTAAGTACAAGGCATTACTCATAATCTCTTGCAATGCCTCCAGAACATAAAAACATGCATATGAAGCAAGTTGTCCTTGATTGTTTTTCCCTAGGATTTCGCTTAGCTCTGTGTTAGCCAGTTACAGATGTGCTACTAGAAGAGCTCTGCAATAGATGCTGCTGATGCCCTAGACTCTCCTTTATGGGTTCTATATATTCATCCTATAGCTTCTGCATGCTTTGTTCCTAACTGCTTACACTTGCAACTGTCTTCAGAGACCTACCCTTGGGCTACTGGATTCCTTTTGCTGGACCTGCTAGGAGCCTGGGAGGTTTATGTTCCTCCCCACCACACCTCCCATACCCTGGGCAGCCCATAAGCAGTAACTAACTGGTACAGAAATGTAAAAGCTCCTTCATCCCTTGATACACAAGAAACAAACTGCGAGGTGCAATGTATATTTCTGTGTTGCCCATGGGATTATGCTGAGGCTGGGATATCATCTGACCTCATACCCTTGGCTTCTTTTCCTACTTTGTCTTGCTTGCCCCACTCCCTTACTGGTTTCTCATGGGAGCACTTCCTTCACAAATAGCTTCTACCTGAATCCTCATCTCAGTCACTGCTCTGGGGAACCTGAACCAAGGTGGACTTGATTCAGGAAGGGCTAATATGATAAATGTATGAGTATAACAAAACTACTAAGCAAGGTAGGTCTTTGGTTAGATGTCTGCAGAGGAGAAAAAGGAGATCTCTGTCTTTACAAAGTCAAGGGAAGATAATCAATCATCAATCCAGCAGTGATTTCTTCTTCATGTTGCCAATAGAGAATTTTCCTGAAAACCCCAAGTGAACATGGTTAATTCTTCCATTTTCCCACTACATTTACCAACACTATAGCAATTCCTTCCTGATGTGCTCAGTCTACTCATCTTGGCAGACCATAAGCCACTAAAAAGCAGGAACAAAGCATTTTCTTCTTGAATCACAACTCACAAAAAGTGTGACATACAGCACAGAAAACATAACAGATAGCAATACCATTCAGAAATTTTGGTATTTCTAAATACCAATTTAGAAATTTTGCCAATTCTATTGTAGTAAATATCCATTTCACTGACTATCATTTGGGGTTTCAGCAACAGGAAACAGAAGACACACCCAAATGGGTCTCAAGAAAATTTAATAAAGGGAATATTTTCAAAGGTGAAGGTAGGGAAATGAGAACCAGCAATGGATGGTGATGCACCTTGGAGCTAGTAGGGGTGGGAAGCTACTGTTATCCTTAGGCCTGAGGGAATAAGTGGGAGAGAGAAATTGCTGGAATCCAGTGGCACCTGTAGCTGTTGGAAAGAGCCACTAGGCAGGAGCCAAGGACTCCAGTAGAACTTAGCCACTGCCAATCTACAACTTGGCAGGGTGGGAATCAGGACAAATTCATACTCTGATATCTCTCTCCTCCTGCTTTCAGATCTCTTTTTGTTGTCTTCCATTGGCCAAACCCAACTGGAAGCCAGAGAGTAAGGGAACCTGGATGATGCAACCTAAAGGGTTTCAAATCAGGGCAGAGAAAGCTGGAGAATGGATATGGAAGGACAAATAGGGTGTAACCTGAACACTGGACAACTCCCTAGACTCCACTTCATGCAAGGCACTTAGCAGCATGTAAAAGAAAACTATGGACCGATAGTTCCTGTACTAAGTCCTTGCTCCAGAATACTCTCCATTAACTATTTTCTACCCATTTCCATTTCTTCTTGTATCTCTGTTTCTTAGGTTACTGACTTTACACTTATACTTGCTTCTAGCTCTGACATTCAGGACACCCTTTGGATTTTTCCAGTTTCCCACCAGACTTTAGCTTTCTAGTAGGTTTTTGGCTCTCTGTTAAAGACTCCTATTTTTGCATCTCCTGCAGTTTCCATTGAGAAACTTCCCACTGTTGCTTCAGCCTGTGGAAACACACTGGGCATGGTCAGTTGCCTGACCAGTTAGAAATCTAGTATTCAAGGTAAAGTAGCTTTTATAGCCACTCATTGACCAACATAAGATAGTGACTTTGACATGGGACATGTGCATAAGTTATGAGAATTCCTAGCTTTGAGACAGTCATTTATCAGAAAGAACTCACCCTAAAATGTTATTTGCTTATTTCTGCTAAACATGAGGTTGATGTATGAAATCCTTCTATGCAGGCAGGGTATGGACATAATTTTTTCAAAGGGAAAATTAATGTGGAGCTGTCTTCCTGAAGTTTCCATTTTTTGTATATATCTCCCCATTAGCAAGTGGAAATAGCTATAGAACAATCAGTGATATAGACATTGTGATGTAAATCCTTAACTCTGAGCACTGGCAGATAGAAAACAAAAATTCCCCTGCAGTTCACCTATCAGTCCTAATGTGAAAAAGTGAGTAATGCAACATGGCTCAGCACGGGTTGAGACAGGAATTGGCCACTACAGTCAATCAGTGGAAAGAAGATGAAGATACAGACAAAATAGGGGTGTTTACTTTAACCAGACTGGCCAAGGGGTCTAGGAGAAATTGAAGGTAAACATCAGAACTCTACTGTAATTAACTGAAATATTTACATATTTTAATAAACACACTATTGGGGAAAGTCCTTTTATATGTGGTGAGTTTCATCATTTGTGATACTGAAGTGCAAAAAATCTTAATTCAGAAGGTCAGATTGCTGCCAGTTGTCTAGAAATCTCTTATTTTTAACACTTGCCAGCATAACAAACACAGTCCAGCAACTTCATTAACCAAATGATTGTGCTCAGAAAGCAAACACTCCCTCAAGAAAACATTTTATGAATTATTGTTATTTGCAACTTAAAGGCACCACCTGATAAAGAGAGAATCCATAACCAATATTTTCATCAATTCATTCAACACACTTATTTGAAAATTTACTCCGTGACAGGCACTGGGCTCAAGTCTGGAAAGGATAATTGTCATAGAATTTTACTGTGAAGAATTACGCAACCAGATCAGGAATCTTTCACAAAAGCCTGACGATTAGCAGTGGTACCAAGCTACTCTAAAGGCGAGGTTAAGTGGATAGTCATGGGATGTATGATAACATCCAAATATTAATAACAATTTCAGGAGCTAAATGAAAGAAATATTGCATTTTGTTTCCTTAAGAGTTTTTCCTTGGCCAACAAATCATAAGCTCCACATTATAAGGCAGTACATAATAACCACAGGGTTGTAAAGGCAAATGATTGAAGGCTTCCTGCAACCTGGCTGTGGTAAGCAGAACAATGACCCCCCCCCCGAAGATGTGCACATTCTAATCTCCAGAACCTGCCAATGTATTACTTTACTTGGCAAAAGGGACATTTTTATTTTTTTTTATTTTAGCTGAGC
This sequence comes from Hipposideros armiger, assembly GCF_001890085.2. NCBI lineage: Eukaryota > Metazoa > Chordata > Mammalia > Chiroptera > Hipposideridae > Hipposideros > Hipposideros armiger. The sequence goes on along the minus strand of NW_017731357.1, from coordinate 1,230,247 downwards.
CATCCCGCCACCTGTTGGCAGCTCACGGCTGCTCAGCTCGGGCTGACTTGAACCGCTGTTGCTCAGAGCTCAAACGCTTGAGCGAGCTCTTAACCAACTGAGCCACTCAGCCGGCCCTAAAAGGGACATTTTTAGATGCAAATAAATTAAGGCTTTTGATATGGGGGGATTATCCTGGATTATCCAGGTGGGAAGCAGGAAGGGGCAGGGGAGTGAGAAAGAAAGATTTGAACAAGAAACGCTGTTGACTTTCAAGATGGAGGAAGGGGTGACAAAACAAAGACTATAGCTGACCATTAGAAATACAAGGAAATGTATTCTCCCCTGGAGACTCCAGAAGGAAAGCAGCTCGGCCTGCCAATCGATGCCTTGATTTTAGCTCTCAAAGAAACATTTTGGACTTCTGACCTCCAGAATTGTTAAGATAATAAATTTGTATTGTTTTAAGTCACTATTTAGTTCAAAACTAATACAGAGGCTGACTGAGGAACGTTTATGGGAAATGACAATGAACTCGGCTGTTGTAGAAATCCAAATGAGTGAAGACTGCAGACACAGCAGGCCCAAAGGAAGCACTGAGGCACAAGTGTTATCATGCAGTGTGGTAATTGTAAGAAAACCAAAAAGGTCACTAATTCTTTGACAGACCTCCCTTTAAAAGTTAGGCCTATGTCCCCTACCCTTGAATCTGGTTTCTCATTGGGACTCCTTTGACCAACATAGTGTGGAAATGCTGACATATGAAGTTTGAGGCTAGGTCACAGAAAGCTATACCGTTTTAAGTGTTCTTATTCACTCTGTGGAACTATAATTTGATAAATGATCACTTTTTTAAAAAGAAAATACCACCAAGAAAAAACACATTTCATCAAAGAAAGAAATTAAGCTGCACCGAATTTAAGATTCCAATTCAAACAAATTATAGGCAATTTTCCTCTACTTTTTTTTTTTTAAGACAATGTACCAGTCTTTGGGCTTATTTTCTCACTAGGTTTAGACAAGGCATACTCCTTCTTTCACCCTATTTTTTTTGTTGTTGTTTTTGTTTTTTGCCATTTATATGTAACAAAAAAAATATTTCGAGTGCCACTTTCTTCATTTGCTACACCAAAAGGGGAAAAACAGTTTTTACTCTTCAATCCAGAACCTGAGACGCAGGGCTAGCTCCAGCAATGGTGATTTTATTATTATTATTTCCATATGTACTTATCTTCCACCCTTTGCCATGACCCTTCTTAGACCTCCCTGTTCTATCTTAGAACCTTTCAGATATTTATAAAATTAAATATTCATCCTTTAACAACACATATAAACAAAAATGTTCTTCTTCATCCATTCTTCTCATTCCTTTCTAGTTTAGGAAAGCAATCATTTTTCCTGGGGACATTTGACCATATTGACAGGCAACTCCAGAATTATTTCTGATAAAATGTTTGTTCAACTTAGCTTAATTAAAGAGATGAACTTTGGGGCCGGCCGAGTGGTGCATTGGGTAAGAGCTGGCTTGGGACGCCAGAGGGCCCTGGTTCAGATCCCACATATGAGGGCCAGTGACACTGCCCTCTACAGTTAAGATGCTGAACAACAGCTCAACCTGGAGCCGGGCTGCCCTGACGGTGTAGGCTGCAGCCCCTGTGGTAGTGGGTTGCCATGGGCTACCGTATGTAGCCAGCAGCCAGCATGAGCGCCAGCAGCCGCAGTGATTGTCTGTCCAGAAGCCGGTGACTGATCTGCCTCGCCCAGGAAGAGCCCAATGATGGTGCCAACTTGGGCCAGTGAAGCAACGTCCTCCACAACTAGACTGAAGAACAAAACGACAGCAACTTGTCTGTTCCCC
>NW_017731357.1:1222876-1228396 GCF_001890085.2 Hipposideros armiger | reverse complement strand
GTGAGCAGCCTCCAGAAGCTGGCGATTGATCTGCCTCGCCCGGGAAGAGCACAATGATGGTGCCAACGTGGGCCAGTGAAGCAACGTCCTCCACAACTAGACTGAAGAACAAAACGACAGCAACTTGTCTGTTCCCCTTCCCCCAATTCCCCAGCGCTATTCCAATTCCCCAATAAAAAATGAAAAATAAAGAGATGAACTTTATTTGGTGCTTTGGTGAGTATAATGTGTTTTTTTTTGTGAAGATATAATAAACGGTGGATCTATATTAGAAAAATCACTTGAAATCTCATATGTAGAGTTCCAGTTGAGGTGAGAAACCACTAAAAAGTGATTTTTACAGATATTCTGCATCAGTGACTATAAAAGGTATATGATTTAAACAGATATTTTTTGGAAATTTTTTATTTGATGTAATTTCAAACTTAAGGATCTCTCAAATATCCTTTACCTAGATTCACTAATAGTTTACATTTTGCTCCATTTGCTTTATCATCATGTCTGTGTGTGTGCATGTGTGTGTGTGCATATGTGTGTGTTTTCTGCTCCATTTTAGAGTTAGTTGATCCCGTATGCCTTTACTCCTAAAATCTTCAGCGTGTATTTCCAAAAAGAAGGACATTCTCTTATATAACTGTAATATTGCAGTCAATGATTTAGACAGACTCTTACTATCCATTTCCTCTTAAAATTCTGAGTGTATTCCAAAAGAAATCTCTGTTAGAAGACATTGCTATAATCAGGTCAAACCTATAGGTGTTGCATGATTTTATACTAGTAGCTCTGGAGAGTGGAAAAGTCCTCCCCCCCTTATTACAGTTGTACAGATTTTGTCCTAAGTTCATTTTGCTCCTGTAGGTTCTGGGTCAGTGATGAGGAGAGGAGAGGCCTTCTGAATTCAAGACCAAAAGGAAGCCACAAATATAACTCATGAATCTAATCTGTGCGTGCTTCCCTACAAACCGGTCCAATTAGGTTTACGAAATCTTTCTAGATTTTTCTGAAAGTGTCATCTCAAATGGTCCTAAACAGGACTTAGATCTTTGTTGTATCTACACAAAAATTAGAAAGCTGTCGCTTTTATTTAGTGATGCAGTTTTCACTTTAGGCAGATCTCTACAAGATTTATTTTTTCTGGACTTTGAAAAAGTATACTTCATCCTATATCATGCTTATCCAAGCTTTTGAGAAGTATATCTTACTATCACCTTTCAGGAAAACATTCTCTTATTTCTAATTTCCTACAGCACCCCTACTTTCAGTCTCACCTTCGTAATATATTATTTCACTTACTTTCATATTTATCAGGACATATAAAATTCATTTTAATATGATTTATCTATTCTTTAGCTTCACTTGAAGAACTTAGCCATTAAAATTAGTAGAAGTAGCTGTTTATAGTGACCATGTTGTGGCTACTTGAGAATTTAACAAAGTGTATTTCCCCAGATGGTACAATTTTAAAATAATTATTTTATTTATTTATTTATTTTTTAAAGATTTTTTTATTGGGGAATTGGGAAAGGGGAACAGACAGGTAGACAAATTGCTGTTTTGTTTTGGTTTTTTCAGTCTAGTTGTGGAGGACGTAGCTTCACTGGACCATGTTGGTATGATCATTGTGCTCTTCCCGGGTGAGGCAATCGGTCGCCGGTCATTGGTCGGCCGCTCACAGCGGCTCCTGGCAGCTCACACCGGCTGCCAGCCGCTCACGCTGGCTGCCAGCCACTCATGTAGCTCACGGCAGCCCACTGCAGCCCCGCTGCAGCCTACTCCGTCGCCGGCGACTCACAGCAGCCCAGCTCCAGGTGGAGCTGTTGTTCACCATCTTAACTGTAGAGGACGAGTGTCACTGGCCCTCAATGTGGGATCCGAACCGTAGCCCTGCTGCACAGAGCTGGTGCTCCCAAGCGAGCTCTTAACCAGCTGAGCCACTCAGCTGGCCCTAAAATAATTATTTTAAATGACAAAATGTAGTTTTAAATGTTCAATAAAATATATTATTACTGAATAAATTTTACTCCTCTTTGTATAAGACAAAAATTATGTGGTTAATTAAAGTCATTTGATAGCAAAAGTGCAATTGGAAGCATGGAGTAGATAAGAAATCACTGTGTTGGAGCAGCTATTTTATTAGTGAAATTGGTAAAATGTATAGCATACTAAATTGGTGGTACTATAAGCATTCATAGATTTAGATTTAGTTCTAAGCGTAAATGGTATCTGAGGCTATTGTAGTGATATTGTTTGTTAAGTTCATTTTCCAATTGACTGTTCTAAGTATAGAGAAGTACAATTTATTGTTGTATATTGACTTGTACCATACAATCTTGCTAAACTCACTTATTCTGCTAGATTTTTTTGTTTGTTTGTTTGTTTTAGATTCCTTTGTGTTTTCTTTCTTTCTTTTTTAAAAAATTTATTGGGGAACATATTGGGGAACAGTGTGCTTTTCCAGGACCCATCAGCTCCAAGTCAAGTAGTTGTTTCAGTCTAATTGGGGAGGGTGCAACTCAGTGGCCCATGTGGGGATTGAACTGCCAACCTTGGTGTAAAAAGCTCTGTGCTCTAGCCAAGTGAGCTGGCCAGCCGCCCCACCTTTGTGTTTTCTATTTAATCAAGCATCTAATCTGTAAATAGTGATAGTTTTTATTTTTCCTTTCAATTTTTTATGCCTTTTATTTTTTTCTTGCCTTATTTCACTGGCTAAGACTCTTTAAACAATGTTGAATTAAAGCGATGGAAGCAAAGCCTTTCCCTTGTTTCTGATCTTAGGAGGAAAGTGTTTAGTATTTCACCATTAAGCATGATCTTAGCTGTAGACATGTCATAGATGTTTTTATCAGGTTGCAGACATTTCCTTATATTACTAGCTTGCTTACAAAACCTTCCATTTAACACATGGCTAAAAAGTTAGCCAAAATTAAAATCAAGACTGCCTTGGAAAAATTTAGAGTATGTGAGGTTGCTGTATCTTTACCTTTTACGTTTGAGTCTCACACAATCCCTTCCTATCCTCTGAATTTTGTCCTGGTTCCCTCAGCCCTTTGGAACTGAATATATCTCCTAAGCAAAAGGTAATCCCCAGTCCTTAATATGCTTCCATGCAAAAAGTCCCACACACTCTGTTAAAACCCCAGAAAAACACCAGCAAAGGCCAAAAGACCTTCCAGTTCTTAGAATCCATTCATTCTTCCTATCAAAGTCCTACCCTCATCTAGTGAAGGAAAGGAGAATGGAAAAAGCAAAAAGAGAGAGAGGTCTGTCAGGTCTTCTGTTCCCAGGTGCCTCTGTGGGTGGCATCACTGCATAGGTCTAGGAACATGTGATGAGAATGCAGGTGGTGTGTTGAAAAGAGTAAGACTGGCAATAAGGAACCCTGGGTTCTGTTCTGCACTCCATTCCTTTCTAGCCATTTGACCTTGGAGAAGCCTTCCTGGCACCCCCTTGGCCCCGGGGCCCTCATCTAGAAAATGCATGGATTGAAGCAACATATGAACTCCAAGTGCCCTCTAATATTCTGGACCACTTGATTCTAGACTAGAACAACTAAACATACTGAAAGACTGATGGTTACAAAATGACGAATCTGCTAGATAACAAATGCAAATACTCTGCGCAACTGTTTACTAGATAACTGAAGCCACATTCACCGCAAGGTTATCAACCTAGGTTGTGACCTTAGATATCGATTACTCTGCTCCCTATTTATCTCCGGAGCTGGAGCACAACCTCTTAGCCAGTAAGAAATTAATACCGTAAGGGCTTACGAATTTCTCACACAGGATACAGAAAATGTTCCTCTTCAGCTTTGGCAGGGAAGAAGTAGGTAGAAAAATCTCAAGTTATAGCACTGCCCAGGAAAGGGTGAGAAAGCAGGGTAGGGGAAACTGACAGCTGAAAGGTCCCCTTATTCTCATGCGGGGGGAAAAAGCAGAGGCAACTCACCAGCATTAGTGGGCGTGCTTAATTTGGGGAATTCCCTGGAGATCCAAGGTGTCTTATGAAAACAGAACAAAATTAGTTGGACATCAGGGTATTGGGTATTACAATTAACAAGCCCAAATCAACAGTTTTCAAATTCCATCATTGCTCTGTAGAAGCTGATGTGGTCCTGGCTTTTTTGGGACAGTGCAGATTTTATGTAATTCAATAAAGGTCATTAGTGAATCCAAGAGCATAATAAAATGTTTGTTGTTTTTCACTGTTAAATTGGATAGTTTGTTACCCAGCAGTGGATAACCAGAATAATAACCAACAAATGTGATTTAATCATTATACCATATACTTTTTGTATTCAAAAATTTCAAAACTAAATCTTTGCTCTGAGAATATCTCTAATTTTTCATTTGGGAAGTAGGATCACTGTTACTATTCATCACGTGCTCAAATGAAAACCTATTGGAGGATTCAGTGAATATATTAATATGTGAGTCAGCTGATATTTACTCAGCACCCACTAAATACTGAACCCAGAGCAAGTTTAAAAACAATAATATGGACTACAAGACACATTATGTCCTTTAGGAATTTGCATCTGAAATGGATGGATAATAGGTCAAAATACCTGAGGACAAGGGCCAATTTGCATACAGAAGGGCACACTAGCCTAGCTCTAGGCAGGTACACATAGTATCTACAAGAACAAGTCATAGGGCCGGATGACTGGCTCTGTTGGTTAAGAGTGCGAGCTCTGAGCAACAGGGTCACTGGTTCAATTTCCACATGGGCTAGTGAACTGTGATGGAGCTGAGCAGCCGCTGAGTTGCCTACAGGCGGCCGGATGCTCGGTGGTTAGAGCCTGCGCTCTTAGGAACAAGGTTTCCGGTTCAACTAAGGCATGCAATGGTGGGCTATGCCCACCCGCAACTAAGATTGAACACAGCACCTTGAGCTGAGCAGCCGCGATAGGCCGGATGGCGACTGGACTTGGAGCTGAGCTAGCTGCGCCCTCCACAACTAAGATTGAAGGACAACTTGGCTGTTCCCCTTTCCCAATTCCCCAACACTGTTCCCCTTCTCCAATTCCCCAATAAAAATAAATTAATTAATTTAAAAAAAAAAGAAGAAGTCATAGATTCCAACCCCGTGGGATTTAAATGCTCTGATTCAAATTCTGATTCAGTCACCTCCCTTCCAGCTGTGTGACCTCAAGCAAGCTACGTAACCCTTTTGTGCCTCAATTTTCTCATTTGTAAAAATGGGGGTATCAATTTTTACCTTCTCATAGGGTGTTTATGAGGATTAAATGAGATAATGCATATAAAGCATTAGAATGCTACCTGGCACATAGTTAGTTCTCAATAAATGTTTGGTGTCAACATTATACAATTATTGAGAGGATGCTTAAGACATAACCCCACAAAGGCAAATGCCTACTAAAATAGTTTCATGAAAAGCCCCTTATATAATCAAGGGACTAAAGGCTTAGGTATGCCTCATAAGCATAGGGCTGCATGCTTGAATCTGAATGAAAATCCTGCTTCTGTCCCGTCCCGTCCGTCCCGTCCCGTCCGTCGT
>NW_017731357.1:1183727-1222856 GCF_001890085.2 Hipposideros armiger | reverse complement strand
GTCACTGACTTCCTCTGACCCCCCCTTCTCACCTGGCTGTGTGTGTAATGAAAGGGCTTGAAATTCAGAATCAAATGGAAGATGAGTAGTAACTCTGCCATTTACATTTGTGACCTGGGGCAAATTAGCTAGCATTCCTCAGTTTCTCCATCTGTAAACTGGAGAAAACAATACCTACAATTATGGAGTGTTGTAGGGACGAAAGTCATAAAGAACCACTTTATAATACTTTTTTTCATAATGGGGTTGAGGGTGGGAGGTTAGGGAAGATGCCTCAACTACATTTTTATGATTGTTGTTTATACATAATTCTGATTAGCCTGTCCTCAAAACAGCCTTGTAAAGCAGTTCTTTACCACAGGTGGGATTTATTATGTCCTAAACACACAGTGCTGTTGGTCTTTAGTGTTCCAGGACCCATAAATATGTTACTTTCTCAGGGCAAACAGAATCTAGGCATTCAAGCTTTGAGGCATAAAAGCTTCTTATAGCTCACAAAAAGAAAAAAACAACTTTTCTGTTTTTATTTTTTTTTAACTTTAGAGCATTTAAAAGTTACTCTGGAGCAGCAATGAAAAAGAGTGACATGCAACAATATGTATGAAGCTCACAGACATAATGTTGAGTGAGAAAAAAAACAGACACAAAAAGAGCACACTTACAAGTACACATACTTATAAAGTATGATTCCACTTATATGATATTTAGGAAAAAGTGAGACAACTCTGGGATTGAGTGAGGGCAGAATTGCGATTACCCGTGATGGGGCACTGCCTGGGAGAAAGAATGAAGAAGGCTTTCGGGATTCTGGAAATGTTCTCAACCTTGATCTGCATCATAATGCAGGTGAGTACATATCTAAAAATTATATCAAGCTGTATGCTTAAGGTTTATGTACTTTACTGCATATGTATTAGACCTCATTAAAAAATGTCCTGGGAACGTGCTGCCATTACTATTCCCCTTTAGCTTACCAGCGGTGGGGATGAGGAAGAGGAGGGTAGTGTGGGGGCTCTTACATATGTCTTTGGTTGTAGACCGAAGCCTTCATTTTGATAATAACTTTTAATTTAGCACAAAAGGCCCGATGCAGCAACAACAGTGTGATTCAGCTCCCTGCTTTCCCAAAGCACTCTGTGAAATGAAGGCACAGCAGGGGGGATATATGTATTTCTTTTCTTCATATATAAAGAGCTTATAAATAGTAATACCAACCTCACTGCCAGGCATTTCCTGTAGAATTAATAGCCAGCTGGGGTTAACGGTCCTTGGTTTGACTTTGGGCCATCAACTCTTCTTGCTGCTCATTAATTCCCAGAAAGTACTCTGTGCCTTGATGGTTACTGCTTAAATACATTAAAATCAAGTTAAGGGTCTGACTTAATGTTTAGCTGTGATAATGTAAAACACGAGGAAGTACTCCCAGCAGACACATTCACTGTTGTGTGTTTTCATTTAGCTAATTTTCTTCTATATTTTTGAGTAATGCAATGGATGGATGTACATGGACATTTTTGCAGATGTTTTTTGTGTGTGAATGTGTGTGTATGTGTGTGTGTGTGTCTGTCTGTGTGTCTGTGCGTGTGTGTGTTTAATGCTCATAACTAATCAAACAAGACCAGCACAAAAACCTCACTAAAAAGTTTACAGTGGGTTCATCATTTCAGTGCAAATTTTCTATTTGGATCCAAGTGTTATATGAGAAAATAATTTAGGAAAATACAGGTAAAGTAAATTATTCACTTTGCATGAATTTAGCACAAAGACACTCACAAAAGCAAGAGTTTGTGGCTGGGGTGGGCCCAAGGGAGGCATGGAACATGGGGAGCATCCCTTTAAAATAGCATTTGCCTCTTTGGAGAGTGGAAAGAACACTTCCTAGGGCTTTCTGCTTACTGCTGCGCAGTAGGGGAGAATCACCTTAAGGCAATGTCAAGCAGTTCCTAGAATAGGAAAGCATACACATTTCTAATTTTCAAAATCTTGTCCTTAATTCAATACAATGAGCATTTGTTGCAAACCTCTTAATTCAAGGCATGGCAGGAGTGAGATTGTTAACTGTGAAGTCCATGCTTTTAAGTGAGACCCAGACCTGAAAGAATATGTTCATCTCTCTAATCAAGGCAAATAGCATATGCTTCAGGAAAACAGACAGAAAGTTCATTGTGCACAGAGAAGGATTCACGGGATCACCCACTTTATGATAACTCAATGCACTGCGAGTGCCTCTCACTCAATTTCTTCTATGAATCAGGTTCCAAAGAAAGGATATGACTAGATTTTCAAGGCCCACAACTAATGGATACTCTGTTGGAAAACATTTTGAGAGCTATTTGAATTCCTTGAACTCATTTATTTGAATGCCTGAGGTTGGTGGGGGGAGATCAAAATTCGAATTCATTGGCCCTACTCCAGAAATTACATTGGAATATCTGGGGGCTGGGGCATAGGCATCTCATTTTAAATAAGTTCCCCTGGTGATTTTTTAGTGACTAAAGTTTGAAATCGCTGAATTAGGGCCCTTCAAATCTAAAAAAAAAATTGTTTTGCCCCATATCAGTTGAAAAGGATTAAAAATCACAAACTAACTACCACCACCAACACAACACCTTATTTTGGGAGGAGCTAAATTTTTAGCATCCAAACTCCCTCCAAGTACTTTCCAACTGGTTTTATGATTTGGATTTGTGTTTAGCTTCTTGCAGGCCAGGACCACTTCTAATTCACTCTTTACCTCCTGTGGCTCAGATGGTGCTTGGCACACCACTGATCCACTCAATACATATTTGGTAAGTGAAGGAATAGATGAATTAGTGCAGAAAAATTCATATTTGAATGGCTAGTGGCCTCCTTTCAAAGTGTTCCCATGATCAAAACACTCATCCAAAATAGACATTAACCTGGAAAAAGTCTGACTTCAATAGGATTGGCAAATACTGGGAGATATGTGCATGTGCAAAGTTTCTGGTTTGGATGCCACACATGGTAGAGGTAAAACTTGGTAGCTTCATACATAGTATGCAAGAGAATGTGTTATACCTATATCACCAAAATTAAGAAAAGTAGTCTATGACAATTAGGAGGGATACAACTGAGGTTTGCATTAAACTGAAATTTAGGTGTCTACATGGACAATTAAAAATCAAATCCTATTATTCTCTCTCTCTCTCTCTCTCTCTCTCTCTCTCTCTCTCTCTCTCTCTTCACCCATCCATCTGTAAGCTATGGGTAATAATTATATATACCTTTCCTACCTCCCAAGATTGGGGAACATATGTGTGAAATTTATAAATTGTATAGTATTATATACCAATTATTATTATAGCTTCTACTTTCTATGGATAAATATTTCTGTGGTAAATATTTCTCTTGATGTGGGTGTTCCTCATCACGGCATACTCCAAGGAGCCTGCACCCCTCACCACCAGGCTGAGGTGTGCCCCGCTGAGGTGGGCAAAGTAAAATTATTTTAATCATTGTTTAAGAAAAACACAGCAGCAAAGTAAATGCTAAGTGAAATAGAATTTTTTAAGTGATTTAAAATATGTTTTGGATCATTTATGTCCTTCATTTTCTTAGATAATCAGGTGTTAACTGTCAACACACACTGTGGTCAGTTTATCATGATAACTTGGAGAGATACTTACTAAAAAGAAAAAGTGCCATTTAACTGGTACACTTGATTCTTCTCTGTTCCCAAAGTGAGGTTTTTTTTCCCAGCTAGCCAAGTTATTTTCATCATATTCCTTTTTATCTTAAGTTCACATAATCCCTAGAACTGAATCTAGGGCAAAAGAGGAGAGAGCAGACCTAACACTATCGATTCATTGATGTGGCACCGTTGGTTTTGATTTCAGAAGGTCAATGCCCTATGGGCCAAATTTGTTCAAAGGACAAACACATGATAATGATATAGTGCTTCCTCCCTTTAAAAATCCAACCACCACTGTTTAAATACAGCTAAGTATCAGTGGGAAAATGTAATGTATACTTTTAAAAGTAAGTCTCTGTGTGGTTTTGAGTCATTCTATAATTATTTTTCAAATAAATGATGACCTTTTAAAATATATAATAAAAATATTGTTGATACTTTGGATAAATGGCTCCTGTTTCATTTTTAATATGTCATTAACTCACCATTACTAAAAATTTAACCTTGCTTTAAAGAATTCCCAGATGGAAATGAGATTATATTAATAATTTACAATACAGCAATACAGTCTGTTGTGCTTATTTAATAGAGCATTTATATCATGCAAATTCCTTTGAAAATAAATTGCCATCTGGTTGTACTGGATAGTAAGTAGGAAATGAGAAAAAAATCCAAATAGGAGATTTTGGGAAAGATGACAAATATGCAAAAGAGTGTTTTCCAATAGATAGGACAGTACCTTGAGGAAGAAGTTTCAAAATATATTTTGGAAAGAAGAGAGACTAAAGGAAGTGTGTGTGTGTGTGTGTGTGTGTGTGTGTGTAAAATAAGAATAACTCTTAATACCCTAAAGTTATTTTTCAATGTTCAGAATATTCATTTACAAAAAGAATCACTCAGAGCTATTACATTTATTGATTAGCAAAATTTACTTTGATACCGCTCTTTACAAGTATATAAGGCTTTAGGGTTTTATAGTATTTAGAAGATGTCACCTACAGCTCCTACCAATGATAGTTGTATATGTAGCTGTAGCTATAGATATCATCAGGTAGATGATGCTGTGTTTCTATTTTCAGCATCAGTTAACAGCCAACTTCATGAGTATGTGGACATCTGAAATTGTTCTGGATCTCATGTGTTTTCTCAAAGCTCCCTGCCTGCTATATGATGTAGTGTAATTGCAGGAGACCAGCTCCCGCAGGTCCAGGGGTTCCCTCAGGTGGAGGCGGAGTAGGCGAAGAAAAATGAAAAAATGGCAGAGACACAAGAGCACTTTTTCAAGAAGAGAAGTGTCTCACTTTATTTTACAGCATGCCCCATTTTATGCTTAAACCGGGCAGTTTAACCTTTGTTCCATTAGTATCAGGGTTTTAATTCCTCATAATTCTTATGCTCCAGGGTACAGCTATACCTTTTCTATGCTAAAAACTAACTTATCCCAATTACGCCCAAATCCCTCAACCCTCAATGACTGAGACCAAGGCCTGAGCCTTTACATAATCGCCTAAAGGATGGTTACCATGACCACCCAACATTTCTTCTAAAAACTATTGTCTAAACAGGATCTTAAGATTTACAGGGTGTGTACTTTGACCTTTACTAAGAGACTAGTAGTGTGACTAAAATCACCTTTAGTGTATCAAATATAATTATTGTGATATATCTATTAGAAGGGGTGTAAGATCTACGTCCTACTGGGGGACATCCAAAGGGGAATTTAAGTTCTTTAAGATATAAAGCAGTATCTGTTTCTCAGTCAGAGCTTCAGAATTTGTCACAATTGCAGTGTGTTTGGCCATGTCAGATACTGAGGCGCAGACAGCTCCCGGCATGTAATCTTTTTTTTTTCAGAGTTTTAATTTACTTATTCATTGTTTTTTAAAAGATTTTTATTAAAATATAGCTAACCTACAACATTATATTAGTTTCAGGTGTACTTTTAAAAAATTTTTGAATTTGTTTTTATTTTTCTTGGGGAATTGGAGAGGGGGAACAGTGCTGGGGAATTGGGGAAGGGGAACAGCCAACTTGTTGTTCTTCAATCTGAGTTGCAGAGGGTGCAGCTAGCTCAGCTCCAAGTCCAGTCTCCATCCGGTGGCCCAACGGCAGCTCGTGGCCACTCATCTCAAAGTAGTAGCCCACCATCCCATGTGGGAGTTGAACTGGCATGTTAGGAGCACATGCTCTCACCAGCTGAGCCATCCTGCCACCTGTTGGCAGATCAACTCGGGCGCAGCTCAGTGGCCCATGTGGGAATCAATCCCGCGACCCTGTTTCTCAGAGCTCACGCCCTTAACCAACTGAGCCGCTTGGCCGGCCCTCAGGTGTACTTTTAATATTTATGCTGATTACCTACTTGCCAAATTTCATTGAAATTATTTTTATTTCCTTAAAGTGGCTCCTTGAAACCATTTTTATTACTTGATTTATGACAAAAAGTGGACCACCAGTACACTTATCACAGAAGTTGTTAATCTGCAAAGTTTTAGGCATCATTAACTCCCAGAAGTTGTATGTTCAATTTGCACATCTGTGCTCTTTTCTGGGCAGAGGATTCCCAGCTTTTGTCAGTCTAAGAGATTAGAAAAAGAAGTTTTCAGATCCACTGCAAGAAGGAGCCAATGATAGGGCCAAAGGCAGAGTGAAGAAAGAGGACAAGCTGTGAGGGACAAAAGGAGTAGGAGGGATAAGGGAAAAACAAGAAAAGAAAGATACAAGAAAGGAGAATCAAAGGAAGAAGATGGAGAAGAGAGGACAAGAGGTTGGGAGCAAAGAAAAATAAAGGCAAGTCAGAGAAGAGGTCAGATAAGAGGGGAAGAAAGGAAAGGAGAGGAAGGCTCATCCCATAGTCCTCCCTGGGACTCAGGGCACCAGGAAATGTCCCCTTCCCTCAGCCAGGTGCCCCCTAGCTGGTCCAGCTTTTGTCTGGCTATGGCACACAGCCCTTATTCTTTCCATGACTATTAAGTATAGGTTTTTACTTGGGCAAATGTCCTATAACCCCCATATCAATGAATTGAATAGTGGTTTCAAAAGTGCATCAGAAAGATGACTATTATTTTGTCTCACATTTAGGTGCACTCAAATAGGCTAAGTTAAATGAACAGTCTTGAGCAGCAACTTGGGCTCCAATGAACCTAGAAAATGTTACTGACACAGACCCAGTGAGAAAAAAAATCTGCTGCCTAAAGTGAAAAACACATGGGTAAATGCAGGTTCATCACAGGGATCAAAGCCATCAGATTTTCAAAGACAAACTTTTATTTTAAAAATGAAATTTGGAGGAAAGGATAGATGACCTGGGTTGACATTAAAATAATGTTAAAAAAAACTTTGGGTTCCAGGAATAGGTTTTTGGAGCAGAACTTGAAAGACCAAGAGAGTAGATGATTTAAGATCAAAGACACTGAAATTCCCAGTAGTCCTTGAAGCAGCATAATGGAGACAACTCCAAAAAGGACCTCCTTTTCAAAGGTTTACCTTGGTACCCAGAAACACCTTCGCTGGAGTTCAAATCTGGTCTCAGTAAAGCACAGAGGAACCCAGTGGAACTGTTTAATATTTACCCATGAGACTAAATTAACATTAATCTGTTCCAAATGGGCCCTATTTATAGGATGAATTTAGGATTTATCATCCACACTGGGATGTTTTTGAGAGTGAAAAAAGCGGTCATTAACAAATTAAGTCAAGGCAATAGTCATAAATTGAGACTGTCCCTGGCAGATTGGAATGTATGCTCACCCTATCTCTACAGAACTTCTCATGCTTGACAATGAGACAAAACAAAACAGACAAACAAACAAACAAAACCAAAGTAACAACCAGGAGTGATTATTAAAACTGTTATGAAATCTGGTTCCAAATGGAACCCAAAAGAAATTCAGGAATTTCAGTTACCAAAACTCATCACATTTGTGGCCATTGGTTAGCCTTGTATAAAATAAGGCATAAGGCATCTGGATACTGTCTCTGCAAAAATGGAAGATCCCAACCAACATGTAATTTAAGCATTGACAGGAAGGAACCTCCCGGTGACTGACAGTGGTCACTTTCCCACAGTAGATGCAGGCTGAGGGAAAAGAGTTGAAAGCTAGGAGGAAAGAGGACCAACTGGTGGTATATCAGGAAATCAGTCCCAATTTTTTGGAAAATTTTTTATTATAATTTATATTATTTCTTAATACACAGGAGTTAGCCATATTGTATTAGATGACTCTCCCCCTCTCATCTTTTTCTAAGTCTGTCCTTTTTATACTCTTCTGATAAGCCTAAAAAATCATTGGTCCTGTCCTAAATTCACAAGGCTCTCCAGAGACTGGAAAAGACAGGAACAGAAATGAAGGCTTTTCATCAGTCTTCTGGATCCTTGCACCATCATTGTTAAAAAAATAAGTACATACATACGTACATGAAATATACTTCCGTTATTCTAATTTATTCCTGAACTGACAGAAGGGTGGGATAGGCATTTTGGTTGGTGGTTGGGGGTGTTGAGCCCTCCCAGAATATCTCCTAGAAAGTGGATACCACTCACTCTAGGGATAATCTTACTGATAGTTTAACTTATGGCAACTTGATTCGGCCACAACTTGATTCGGCCACAGGGGTGCCCAACAATTTGGTCAGATATTATTCTGGGTGTGTCCTGTGAGGGTGTTCCTAGATGAGATTAATACAGAGGGTGCAAATAAAAATGTATACACATTTTAAGAAAGGAAAAAAAAACTATTAAAATTATAATAATATATACTGATAACAAAAGATGAATACAAGTCACATTTGACTTCTACAATGACAAGAGGTGCTCAAAGTGGTTACCATCAGTCTCCAGACACTTCTGACTACGGTGAACTACTGCTTGAGCAACACTGACCAAAGTGTCCCCTTGTATACCTTTTTTTGGGATACCCAGTATTTGAATCCATAGACTGATTTACTCCCTCCCTAATGTGGGTGGGCCTCATCCAATCAATTGAGGACCAGAACAGAACAAAAACACTGAATAAAAGAGAACTTAGCTTGCCTGCCTACTTGAACTGGGACACCAACCTTCACCTGCCCTTGCAGTGGAACTTATACCATTGGCTCTCTTGGTTCTCAGGACTTTGGACTCTGTCTGGAACTATACCACAGCTCTTCTGGGCCTCCACCTGCCAACTGCAGATCTTAGGACTTCTCATTTTCTATAATTATGTGAGCCAATTCCTTGTGATAAATCTCTCTGTCTCTCCATCACACCCCCTATATATACATACACACACATAAACATACACACCAGGGGTGCCAAAAAATGCATACACATTTTGAGAAAGGGAAAAAACTGTATTAAAATTATAATACTCAATATATACCTATAACAAAAGATGAATACAAGTCATGTTTGACTTCTGCAATTACAAGATGTGCTCAAAGTGGTTACCATCAGCATAATTTTAATACAGTGTTTTCCTTTTTAAAATATGTATGCATTTTTTTGGCACCCTCTGTTAAACACACACATACACACACACACACACACACAGTTTCCTACTGGTTGTGTTTCTCTGGAAAACCCTGATTAATACACCTACTTTAGAGTAATCTGCACTCAACAGTGCCTTAAGATAGAGAAAAGAATAGTTGTGTGATCCACTGCAAGTTAAGAAAATGTCTCACAGTGCACTGCCCATGGAGGATAATCATGAGAGGCATTGACCTCGTCTGACCCAGGTCATAGCCGTAACCATGAAGCCAACTGGGCCAAAACCAATGGGTCCCATGACTTTCAAGTCACTGCTCTACCTTGGAAGTTGGAGGGCCCCTGGTACTCGTGTCCCCCCAGCTATCTTGTCATATTTTGGTATTCTTCATGTTTGGAGTGTAACCCTCAGGAACAAATCCAGAAGCGAAGATGGACTCTGAAATCTAAGGCTATCTGTTTGGTGGAAGTCACAGGAATGTTTAAGGGGCCAAGTGGAAAAGTTCACTAGGTATACTGTCTAACTAAGCATTCAGAGAAAAAGCAACAAAGGAGGTATGTGGTTGAAAGCTAACCTAGTCAAAAGATCAGGGCTCCAAATGGAAAATAAGTGATGGAGGGAAGACAAAAATCCTCAAACACTGCTACTCCTGCCTCTGTGATCCTTGGGCCCAGTTATTTTTGCTTCTGTTGGGACCAGAACATTGGTCTTCAAAGGACCTGGGCCTTGCTGGATACCTCAAGGGCATTAGACGTTAATTCTGAATTCTAATTTATAGGTATTCTAGCCCCATGACTTTATCTCATTCTCATCCTTAGATGCATCAGTGAAATTTTATATCACTTGGACAAATCCTTTCTGTTTACAGACAATCAGGGCCCATAATTCTTAGCTATTTATGATGACAGCATTTCCCCCCCATCTACATCCTTGTTCATTTCTGAGGTTAAAAAGGTATCTGTAAATTTTGCCTGATAAATCTTCTACTCATTTTTCTCCACTCATTCAATATGCCAATCAAGCTGTCAGCTTGCTTTCTCTGCAGATTCATAACACTTCACCTTCAGCCTCATTAACGGATTTGCCTTTTGTTTCACATGGAGAAAACTCATCTCAACACTTAAAACCCTGGGAGTTATAATTCAGAACTTCTTTAGCTGTCTTTTAGATTTTTAGCTCCCACTGCTTGAGCTTTATTTTCTGCCTTTCATATAGGAAAATTTCCTCTTCCTTTCAACCACCTTTCTTTGACCCCATCTTCAAATATGAAGTAAGATTTACACTCATATTTTAGCTTTTATATGTGTCAACTTTTATACATTTCAAAACACAAGCTTCACTCATTTGTACTCTATTTGCATTTTGTAAAAATTAGGATAAAACCTGATAATTACCCTAGTAATATTTTATACACAGTCAAAGATATAATCTGTATCTTGGAGTACTGTCAACCAGATGGCCATAAAGTAGGATTAGCCTTTGAAGAAAGAAGAGTGAGGCAGTGTACACCTGAAGCTGATGTTGTATAATATTGTATGTCAACTATAAGTGTGTGTATATCTATATCTATATCTATATCTATATCTATAGATATAGATATAGATATATAGTCATGGGATGTGGAGTATAGTGTGGGAGTAGAGTCAAGGGAATTGTAATAGATATGTATGATATTGGGGGGAAGTGGGGCAGCGGATTGGGGGAAGGGGGTTGTCACTTCGAGGGGTAAAAAGTATAACTATTGCACTGTGTTGTACAGCTGAAACTAATTCTAAAAAAATGTGTATTTCATAATAAAAAATAATTTAATAAAACAAAAGAAAACAAAAATAAAAAATAAAAATAAAAAAGAAAGAAGAGTGAGTACAAATTGTTTCTAGAGCATTCATGCATGTAGGTAACCTTCGCCAAGTGGTACTTGGTAAGCTCAGTTTAAGTTAATGTAGCCATCTTATTGCTGAAAAAAACTATGTTTCTAAAACTTAAAACTTAGGGTTGTTGTTAAGGATGCAGTTTGGGAGTCAGACTGTCTAGTTTGGAATCCCAGCTTCACTGTTAACTTACTGTATGATCTAGGGCCTGTTCCTTATTTCTCAGGGCCTCAACTTCTTACTTGTAAGACATGGAAAAAAAACAATAAATACCTTCCAAAGTTGTCTTGAAGATTGAGACTAGGCATGTCAAATAGTTAGCATATCGCCAGGAAGATGGCACTCCCTTATAGGCAGCTAACTGAGTTTGTGTTCTCCCTGAAGCAGATGCTGAGACAAGGTTTTCAGTGCAAGTATTGGGTTGTCAGAAAAGTCATGACACATTTTGGCAACGGAAAACAGAAAAATATGTCATGACTTTTCCAACAATGCAATAGTTTGTCTGGGAGACAATCCCAGGAAATACTGGCACAAGAATGTGGAAGTGAGAGAGGGAAGGAAAGACAGACTATAAAGGGTACAGTATCAAGTACATTATACATTATCACTGTAGACAATTGGGGTTCAGTCCCACTGGAGACCTCTAGGAGACTGTCGATCACACATCTCAAAGCTATGCCCACGTCCCCTGCCACAGGGTAGGGAGCTGGGGTGTTTATAGATGAATTGCTGACAACTTTGCTAGGAGTATGGCTTGGAAGGAGGGAGACACTGGTTCTGCCTTTATAGACCTTTCATTTTAGAGGGACTAGGGTAGAACATCTTGGATTTCTTACTGTAGGCATTTAACAAAATTGTCTGAGTCCTGTGAGTGAGGCTGTGGTCAATCAAGAGGAATGCTTGCGGATGCAGTGTCAGTGTAGAAGGGCTGGACACTGGTGTAGAGAATCAGAGCTGCTCAGAAAAGCCTAGTGTGTAGAAAAGTTGTCAACAATCTATGTCAAATCTGTGGGGCAAGGTAAGGCCAGAGTAGGGAAAATGAGGTATACGTGATGAGAGTCAGATTGTGGGCCAAGGCAGGTAGATCAGGGCAGGTCCTTGCACAGTGATCCCCTAAATGAGGCCCAGAGCAGCTGAAGCTGCCTTAAAATTTTATGCTTTCTAAAAATAATGTAAATCTGTAAAATTTAGAGGCGTTTTCTTTTAGTTTAGAAGAGAAATAGGGAAAGAATCATTTTCTATGTAAAACTATAAATCTTCCAAATATAGGGAACATGCCAGGCCTTTGGGAAACCCAACCTGCATTTCATTCAAAGTTCAACTCAACTGTCACTCCCTCAAGAAAGCCTGCCCCAAGCACCCGCTCCTCTTTACACATTGTCATACCACCATGTGAATCTCTTTTTTCGCACTTATCTAGATATATTTGTTATTATTAAGTGATCAGCTGTGTCATTAGCCATTTGATGACCACCTTCCTGAGAGGTCTGTTACTATAACTACCTTATCCCATGGCCTTGCATAGTGCAGGCTAGAGTTGGTACTCATTAATTATTTGTCGAATGAAAGAGTAAGTTTTCTGTGTGAGGTTTACAAAAGATTCTTGTAGATTATAAATAATAGCCAAAGAAACCCCAAAACAGCCCCTCTTAGATTATTTTTCTACTGTTTCTCTCAGTAGTGTCTCTCTACAACTCTCTCTGTACAAGAGAGAATAGTCCCAGATCCTTCTGTTGCATAACAGTGCATAGTTCCTTTCTCAGCAGCATCCTTAGTGTGCATATGCTCAGGAAATCCCCTTGGTTAGTGAATGTAATGCTGTGTAGCTCTTTCAGGAAAAGATTCAAATTTGAGACAGTGGCTGAGCCCAACTTGTCTTCTCAGGGTTCTTCTCCAGGTCTCATGTGAGCCCTCATACTTACACCACAATCTTTTCAGAAGTAGGCTTTGAGCCTGTCATTGTCCTCTTCCTTACAAGTGTTCAGTCCCAGATATCTAAGGGCCTTGGTCATAACCCCAAGCCATCTTCCTTCCTGCGCACAAAGTGGATGGGCATTTAGTAAGAGTTCTAGGGACATCTGGAGTCATCCCATGATTGCCAAGTTCCTTGTGCAAATTAAACTCTGCTGCTAACCCTGGGAAAACACTCATTTACTCCGAGTTGCTGGAGAGAGGCTTTGGGATCTCATGGTTTGACTATACAGGCAGTCCTTGCTTTGCATGCTTTTGATATACAAAAATTTGAGATGCCAGTTTAATTAATAACACTAGTCCCCCAACAATGATCCCGATTTCAGTTACCATGGTATATTAACACCGAGCAATTGCATAAAATACAAACTTTGCTGCTTGTTCTTTGTTCCACAAATCACTACATAAATAACAGATGTGCATCACAATCAGTAACCAATCACATCACTTCTTTCAAAGCCTGTCGATGATTGATCACTGTGAATCTATTATTCAGTTCCCACAAGTACGGCAAAGCATCTACTTGTATTGCCTACTTGTTACCTAGTGATAAATCCATGTGACATTTTACAAAATTGGAAAGAGGAAATTGGCCAACAAAGATGAAAGTGCAGCAAAGAACAAAAAGTAGTAATACTGGAACTTAAATTTGAATTGAAAATAAATGGAGTTATAGAAGAAATAGCTAACTGAGAATGTTGACTGTGCCTCCATCCTCAAGAGACTAGATATGCAGTCAGAAGAACTTAGTGAAGGGGAATTGATCAAACTTATAAATGAAGAAAGTGGATGTGGTGAAAAGAATAAAGATGTCTCAGAGGCGGTGACACTGGCAAAAACTTCACATTTAAAGAACTCTTGCAGATATTTAACAATATTGAAAGTACAAAGGACAAAATGTTGGCAGCTGATTCATACTAAGAAAGGAGTATGACAGTTTGCCAAGGTAGAGAAATGGTGCTTTCTCTGTACCCAAAGTTATATGATGAGAAGGAGGCCAGCACTGCCCAAACTACTTGTGATAAGTTTTGCACAAAGAAAAATATTTTCATTCTCAATGTGTCTAATGTTTTAAATTGCAGGGTACTAAATAAATATTAATTTTACTATTTTTATTTCCCTATACATTTATAGGCAATAGTAAACAAAATTTTGATGTTTTTGACAATTTTTTTTTTTAGCTGAGCCATCCTGCTACCTGTTGGCAGCTCAGCGGCTGCTCAGCTCAGGCTGGACTCGAACCGCTGTTGCTCAGAGCTCAAACTCTTGAGCGAGCTCTTAACCAACTGAGCCACTCGGCCGGCCCATTGACAATTTTTTAAGGTCACAGAACACTTGTAATTTTTCCCATTGGTTAAGATTGCTTTGCCCAGTTTGCAAAACAAGGACTTCCTATAATTTGTTGCAGTGGAATATGTCCAGCTGTTTTCACAAGCCCATTGATATTATGACAATATAAGCAAACTAAAAATTATATGAAGGCAAGTGTTCATATTTTGATAGTGGGACAGAATATTTAGATTTGAGGCTGTCCTGAAAAAAATAAAGTTACTAAAAATGGTAGCAGAATATTTGATATCTGGAGCAAGAGAATGTAGCACTGCTGCATTGTCTCAATTTTTAATGTCACCAAATCTAGCTATATCCAGAACCCCTGTTTTTCTATACAGTGCATTTTAAATATTAGTAGGGAAGCTTAAATTCCATCCCTTGACCAACTACTGAATAAAAGGGAGACTTGAACACATTTCATTATCTTCATATACCTCAAAACCTCCAATTGTGTGACTAAACATACTCCTAGGTATGTTGCAAGGGTTGTTGCAATAAGATATTTTAGGTACTCTGAATTGCATGTAATGCTAAGAAACTGAGTATAAAATAAATTTTCTTGGAGACGCAAATCTTATGGTCAGCAGCAGTCTCTGTTGCAATAGTTCCCTTTACCTTGCAACAATCCTCTCTAATAAAGTCTCTCTTTACCAAGTCTGAAAAAAATATATGTATCTTACATATATTTATTACCTAATGATCCTTATGTGTACATACATATTGGAAGCTGAAATCCCTAACTCTAATTCAAATGGCCAATGCCTGTAAAACATAAGAACCTCTTCTAATATGAGCTAAGTGTGGTATACAAAGTTACTAGACTTTCTTTTTCTCTCCAAGCCAACATTTCCAGCATAGCCCACAAGGCATTCTGTGGTCTTCTCATACCCATGGTTGGGGCTTTTCTCCCTTGGCTTGATCAGGAACCCAGGAAAGCAGGGACAAAGCCCTTCACTTTCCCCCCAAAAAAGAGGTGAGCTTGCCTCAGGAAACACTCTAGCTTCCTGTTTTGCATGTAGTCATTACTCTATAAATATTCATAGATTGACCAAAGAGTATGATTTGATGCTTTGTAAGAACAGAGTTGTAGGGCTCCAGGGAAAGAGGGGACAAAGAAACCCTTAACAGTGGCCTTTACTCCTGGCCATGATGAGACTACATAAATTGGGTTGTTAAATGGGTTTATATATTGCTTAAAATGATCACAATAACTTTATTTCTTTTGGGATATTATAGACTAGTGGTCATTGGAAAGCCAATGAACCCATCCAGATGGCTGGTTGTGAACAAAGTAATGTGGAAGGCACATCAGAAGCTGGAGAACAAAGGGAGAGATGACTACAGAAATGGGCATACTGGTGGTATTTCATACAGTATTCACCCTTTAACCCCATTCTCAACTGTTGTTTTTTTTTAATATGGAACGCTTCACGAATTTGCGTGTCATCCTTGCATAGGGGCCATGCTAATCTTCTCTGTATCATTCCAATTTTAGTATATGTGCTGCCAAAGCAACCACTCAACTATTTTCTTTTTATGTTTATTGTTGGAAGTTCGTAAATAGAGAAAAGTGCACCAGATAAAATTCACTCTCTAAATATAACTAGTGTTCCAATGGCATTCCTTGAATATAACCACTGCTTCCGTATTGGATTGTATTCTTCCAGTCTTTTTTATTTTTCATATTTAATTTATTTATTTTAAAAATTTTGCTAAAATACAGTGACTATAGTTAATAATATGGTATTGTATACTTGTACATTGCTGAGTAGATCTTAAGCATTCTCACACACACAAAAAAAAGTTAACTATATGAGGTGCTGGATGTGTTAATTATCTTGATCTTGGTAATCATTCCACAATGTATGTGTATATCAAGTCATCACATTGCACACTTTATTTTTTTTTAAGATTTTATTGGGGAGGGCCAGCTGAGTGGCTCATTGGTTAAGAGTTGGCTTGGGAGCACGAGTTCTGAGCAACAGGGCTGCCAGTTCGGATCCCACATGGGCCAGTGACACTGCGCCCTCTACAGCTAAGATGATGAACAACAGCTCAACCTGGAGCTGGGCTGCGGAGAGTTGCTGGTGAAAGCATAGGCTGCAGTGGAGCTGCAGTGGGCTGCCATGAGCTACCATGAGTGGCCAGCAGCCAGCGTGAGCCGCCGTGAGCAGCCGTCCAATGGCTCGTGAGCAACTGCCTCACCCGGGAAGAGCTCAATGATCACAGTATCAACATGGGCCAGTGAAGTGATGTCCTCCACAACTAGACTGAAGAACAAAAGGATAGCAACTTATCTGTTCCCCTTTCCCAATTCCCCAGCGCTGTTCCCCTCCCCCAATTCCCCAGTAAAATCTTTAATAAAAAAAAGATTTTACTGGGGAATTGGGGAAGGGGAACAATGTTGAGGAATTGGGGAAAGGAAAGACCAAGTTGTTGTCCTTCAATCTCAGTTGTGGAGGACACAGCTAGCTCACCTCCAATTCCAGCCGCCATCCGGCCATCCATCAGCAGCTCACGGTCACTCAGCTCAAGGTGCCGTGTTCAATCTTAGTTGCGGATGGGCGTAGCCCACCATCCCATATGGGAGTCGAACCAGAACCTTGTTGCTAAGAGCACACGCTCTAACCACTGAGCCATCCGGCTGCCTGTTGGCAGCTCAGGGCAGCTCAGCTCAAGGTGCCGTGTTCAATCTTAGTTGTGGGTGGGTGTAGCCCACCATCCCATGTGGGAGACGAGCCAGCAACCTTGTTGTTAGGAGCATGTGCTCTCACCAGCTGAGCCATCCTACCACCTGTTGGCAGCTCAGCGGCAGCTCAGCTCAGGCACAGCTCACTGGCCCATGTGGGAATGAAACCGACGACCCCGTTGCTCAAAGCTTACACTCTTAACCAACTGTGCCACTCAGCTGGCCCTCACTTTATTTTATTTATTTCTTTATTTGTAAAGATTTTTGTTGAAATATAGCTAATATACAACACTATGTTAGTCTCAAGTGTACACCATAGTTATTCAACATTTGTATACCTAAAGAAGTGATCACCATGATAAGGCCAGCAACCATCTGACACCGTACCATGCTATCAAAATATTATTGACTATATTCTCTATGCTGTACATTACATCCTCATGACTTTTTGTTTTATACCTGGAGATTTGAACCTCTTATTCCCCTTCACCTTTTTCCCTTTTTTAATTTTTCAGTTACAGTTGACATTCCATATTATTTTATATTAAATTCAGGTGTACAGTATTGTGGTTAAACATTTGTATAATTTAAGAAGTGATCCCTGAGCTCTGAGCAACAGTGGTTCGATGCCCGGCCCGAGCTGAGCTGCCGCTGAGCTGCCTGTTGGCTCAGGATGGCTCAGCTAAAAAAAAAAAAAAAAGAAGTGATCCCCCTGACTAGTCTAGTACTCACCTGACACTATACATAGCTATTGCCATACTATTGATTATATTACTTATGACTATTTTGTAACTATCAGTTTGTACTTCTTACTCCCTTCACCCTGTCCCCACCCCTTCTCATCTATCACCGAAACAAAGCTAGTACCAATATAACACCATACATAGTTATTACAATATTATTGGGTATATTCCTTATGCTATACCCTACACCCCCATGATTACTATGTAACAACCAATTTGTACTTCTTAATCCCTTCCCTTTTTTCATTTACCCCCACTCCCTTCCCATCTGGCAACCATCAAAATGTTCTCTGTATCTATGAGTTTGTTTCTGTTTTGTTTGTTTATTTTGCTCTTAGGATTCCACATATAAGCAAAATCACATTGCATCTGTCTTTCTCTGTCTTATCCTCCACTCAGCACAATTCCCTACAGGTCCATCCATGCCATCTCAGATGGCAAGCACCCAGTCCCTTCCCTGGTCAGACAATATTCCATTGTATATATGTACTACCTCTTCTTTATCCATTCACCCATCGATGGACACCCAGGCTGCCTAAACATCTTAGCAATTGTAAACAATGCTGCAATGAACATATGTATGCACATGTCCCCTCAAAGTAGCATTTGGATTTCTTCAGATAAATACCCTGAAGTGGGATTACCAGTCCTTCTCCAACTCTTATAGCTTTTGTTTTAAAGTCTATTTTGTCTGGTATAAATATTGCTGCCCCAACTTGTTTTTGTTTCCATTTCATGAAATTACATTTTTCATCCCTTTACTTTCAGTCTCTGTGTGTCTTTCAATCTTAAGTGAATCTTTTGTAGGTAGTACATATAAGGGTCTTGTTTTCTTATCCATTCAGCCCTCCTATGTCTTTTGAGTGGAACATTTAATTCATTTACATTGAAAGTAATTATTGATAGATATGTAGCTATTGCTATTTTATTATAATTTTGATTTTTTTTAATCTTAAAGAAGTCCCTCTTGGGAGAGGCTCCAGTGCAGGCCCAGGTCACCCACTGCCTGTGACTAGCTGGGGACTACCTGGTAAGAGCTATAAAGTGATCTGTGGTTGTTTGCTGCCTGTGTTTACCCTGGAGGCATGTGGGAGAGGCCACACTGTGAACAGAGGACATCTGCCACCAGTACCAGGCCTAGTATAGCTCCACAAAATGCCAGGACACCCCAAAGCCTGCTGACAGCTCCGTTAAGG
Source organism: Hipposideros armiger (assembly GCF_001890085.2). Taxonomy (NCBI): domain Eukaryota; kingdom Metazoa; phylum Chordata; class Mammalia; order Chiroptera; family Hipposideridae; genus Hipposideros; species Hipposideros armiger. The sequence continues at coordinate 1,203,937 of NW_017731357.1, read as the reverse complement.
TTCAGCCACTGATAAAACCTTGTGTTGTACACAATTTGGGTGAAGCAGAGTCTCAGCAAGTTACTAGAGTGGAAACAGTTGTGGTCACCAGGTTAATACAAATTATGGTTTGATGCTAGCGCTGAGCCTGAATCTACTCAGCAAAAGTCTCAGAGCATGCCAAGACCAGTAGCCATCCACCTGAGGTCTGTTGGACTGTGATAGTTTTCCAAGTAAGAGTACAATGCAGGTGGGGCTGGCTGCTCTTGGAGAAATTGCCTCCAGTGTTGGATGGGGTGGGGTCCCAGTGAGTCAGCAGGGGAGAGCCCCAGAGCTCACCAGACCAATCAGATTTGGATTTGGCTGTAAGCGGAGGGAGCGAGCTCAACACAGGGAAGTGGTGCTAGCCTGCTGGCTGCACAGCAAAAGGATCCCTCATAAGAAAAATGCCAACTGTCCACTAGCCCTCATGCCAATGTCATACAACTGTCTGCTCTTCGTATATCTCTAACACCCCCAAGTTATTGTCTCTCCACTGGAGCCCAAGATGAGTGCCTGGGAGTGGCAGAGACTGTGCATGGGCCCTTTAAGAGGATGCCTGGGTTTCCTCCTGCCTTCCATCCCATCCGGATGGTTGGAATTCTCACTGTTTTTCACAGCCAGATTCTGTGGGGCTCCTCTTCCCGGCACCAGTACTGTGGGCTGGGGAGGCCAGTGCGGAGCTGGCATCCCTCACTCCTCTGAGGGGAACCTCTGCAACTGAGATATCCCTCCCAGTTCTCAACTGCCACACAGAAATTTGGGGTTAGCTGGTTCTGCATCTCAACCCTTCCTACCAAACCCTTCCTACTAGTCTCAATGTGGTTTCTTTATATCATTAGCTATAAAATTTCTGTTCTGCCATACTTCAGGTGGTTCTCTAAGTTGAATGTTCTAAAATTTAGTTGTAATCTTAATGTGTTCATGGAAGGAAGCAGGCGCAATGTTTATCTCCTCTGCCATCTTGGATCTCCTTCACACTGCACACTTTAAAATATACCATCACATTTGTCAATTATTCCTCAATAAAGTTAAAAAAATAAAATAAAATAATTTTAAAATTGTGCTAAAATACACATAGCATAAAATTTACTTTCTAAACCATTTTTAGTGCATGGTTCTTTTGTGTTAAGTACATTCACATTGTTGTGCAGCCAATCTGCAGAATTATTTTTGCCTTTCATAACTGAAACTCTATATCCGTTGAACAACTCCCCATTCCACCCTCTCCCCTCACCTGGCATCCTTCCTCCTAGCTATTTTTTTCTCAACTGTAAAATAGTGACAGTATTCCAAAAGGATCGTTATGAGAATCAATTCAGATAATGTATGCAAATTGCTTGCTATTGTGCTTGATACACACTTAAGTACTCAACAAATGTTAGATATTATTATTTATGGCTTTGTCTTCTGATTTTAAAAAAACATCATGAATCAACTTGGATGAAATTGGGTTTACATAAACACAAAGCAGCCTATAATTAGAGACAGGTGAACAAAAAGGATGCAGGCAACAATAGACCATACAAGGAAGGGGAAATAAGAGTATGGATACCCTATCTCAGAGATAAGGAGTTGTGATGAGGGTCTTGCTCTACCTTGGCTTAATTGGCAGTTGTATATGAGCCTCAGTTTCCTTTTGGCACCTATGAACAGACAGTTCACAAAACTTGGACTATTTACCATTTGTTCTAATGCAGAAGTGGCACATAGCAGTGGGCTTTTGTTTAGCTTACTGTAAAATGTGTTATTTAAAAGGTGAATTAGTTCTCAACATTTATTAACCAGAATCTTTCTTATAAAAATCCATATTTAAGGCTTTATTCACTTGGAATATCTGCTAAAAAACGTTCCTTGGTTGGTTGGGGCAATGATTGGTAGGACCTGTGTAGATGGCTCCAATTCAGCCTACATCACTCAATTGTGCTACTGCTTAACCTCTGAGGAAGGTGGTCTGTGATATTAATCGGGCAACCTATTTTTTTGCATCATCAGACATACCAATATCCCCAATAGAAGATCACCAGTACTCCCATGACACATAATGTTGATCCTACCTTTACTGGTAAACTTGATATCCCCAGCTATAAATGTCTATAGTGTTCTCCCAAGTTCACACTTTCAAGAGCTGTGAAAGTTTTGTGATTTTTACACTACTTGTAAGTTAGCTTAGTACAGTTTCATGGATGCTGACTGAAGACATGAGATTCCTGGGTCAGAGACAAAGGACAGTTTCTTCCTCATAGCAATCGCAGTAGCCAGAATACCAGCATTTGCACTGATTCCTTACGTCTCAATTCTCAAAGGGCAACACCAAGAGGGTTAGCTGACACCTACACATGTGTGGGTTACTTTACAGGAGAGGAACCCTGATCTTAGGGAATGTGAATCTTTTATAACAGTCAATAAGCATGATTAACCTTTGCTCTCGAGGGAGACATTATCCTTGTTTTTATGGGACAATAAAAAAACCCACCCTTTGCTTCAAAGGGAGACACTATATCTAATTCTAAGGTGTTTGCTATATGAACATCTTTGAAAAGTTAGTCTGGAACAAAGGCAGTCAGTATCTCTACTTGTAAGATCTGCAGAAACACAAAAGACCTATGGAGAAGTGTCTTACAACATTTACCCAGGATCATTTGTCCTGTCAACCTTGCCTTCATTTTAGAACAAGTTCTCATTCACCTAAACAGGGAATATTATGTCTGAGGCATACAGGATTTTATTTGTTTATTAAGCAAGTATTTATTGCACACTTACAATGATAAGAATTGTGCTGGGCCCTAGAAATATGCACTTGAAAGCGACCCACTCTTTTCCCTCAAGGCACTGTGAGTCAGGCAAGTAAATCACCAATTACAGTACAGTGTAACAAGGGCCATCTGTGGGTAAAGGAGAAGTAGTCAGCCTGAAGGTGTGGGGGAGAAAGGGGTGGCTTCCAGGAAGACGGCTCACTTCAGCAGGACCCTGAGAGAGGAGTAGGAGTAAGAGGGAATGAGAAATGGGGAGGACCAGCCCAGGATGTCAGGCAGAGACAGGGAGAGTGAGAAAAATGCCTGAAGAAGAGAAGGGGTGAGGACATGAATTGGTGGACCATGATGAGAAATTTGGACATCCTTAAGGGCAATGTGGGAACAACCTCAGAAACAGAGAGACCAGTTAAGAGGCTTTGGCAAGAGTACACATGAGATGGTGCTGGCTTGAAATAAGAAAGTGGCAGTGGGTGGGCCGGCAGAGTGGCTCGTTGGTTAAGAGTTGGCTTGGGAGCACAAGCTCTGAGCAGCAGGGCCCCGGTTCGGATCCCACATGAGGGCCAGTGACACTGCCCTCTACAACTAAGATGATGAACAACAGCTCAACCTGGAGCTGGGCTGCTGTGAGTTGCTAGCGATGGCATAGGCTGCAGTGGGGCTGCAGTGGGCTGCCGTAAGCTACCATGAGTGGCCAGCAGCCAGCATGAGCAGCCGTGAGCTGCCATGAGTGGCCATCCAATGGCTGGTGACCGATCTGCCTCAGCCAGAAAGAGCGCAATGATCACAATACCAGCATGGGCCAGTGATGCGATGTCCTCCACAACTAGACTGAAGAACAAAAGGACAGCAACTTGTCGGTTCCCCTTCCCTGATTCCCCAGTGCTGTTCCCTCCCCCAATTCCCCAATAAAAAAATCTTAAAAAAAAAAGAAAGAACGTGGCAGTGGAGATGGAAGAAAGAGTACACAGCTGAGTGATATTAAGGAGGTAGAATGGATCATACTGGGTGATGAACTGAATGAGGCAGTGAGGGGACAGAGAGAAATCTAAGATTGTGCCCAGTTTTTGGCTTGGGCAGCTAGGTGGTTGGTGATGGCATTAACTGAGATAGAGAACAGAGGAGAAGGAACAAGTCCTGGGAGAATATAAAGAGTTCAAATTTGGACACTCTGAGTTCAAGGTATCCATAATTCAAGTGGAGATATCCACTTGATAGACATATATGCCATATGTAAAAAAAATAGTAAAAATACTATTTTAATTGCTAATATTATATTAGTGCTCTTTATAATTTAAAAATTAATTATTTAACATATTAAATTATATGCAAATTGATAATTATCACACAAATATTATATAATAGGAAGTGTATAATGATTTGTCAGTAATGGAGAAAAGTACAGGTAAAAATACTCTGTGGGCATACATTAAGCAAGCAACACACAGGCCTGAATAATAACCCAGGGTACTTAGTGTGCTCTTACCCTATGCAAATACATCTTTTAAGGATAGGAAATAGCATTTCATTTAAAGTCAAGGTGTCATTTCCACTGTAATTGCATCTGATATATTGCTAAAGCACCATTTGACAATTTGTGATTTTAAAAAACCCCACAGAAGTTCACTAGATCCCAATTCATGATTACTAGAGCTTTCTTTGTGCATATGGTACAATTTTTAAAAACTTACATTTACCATCCAAAAGGCATGATAAAATATCTAATTTTTCCTGTGATATTGTCATTACATTATTGCCAGAACAGAAAAAAAATCCAAATTCTTAATGAACTGAGTGAATTTTAATTTCTACAGGGACCTTGTAAAAAACAGAACATTTCCCATTAAATATTGCATACATATTTAATGACCTAAACCAACGTAGTGCTTTTCACTAAATCCTATAGTATGTATTTATCACAATCAGGGAAAACATGAATAGGAGCAGGCATAACTGGACATCAATTGTCCCTTCATTCATCACTAATGCTTCCAATCTATTAAATCATATTTGACTTTTTCTGGACCATGCTATGGTTCATATTTCCCACAGACTTATCGTGGAAGCATTAACCAATAGTGAACTTCTACTCACCCCTGTTCTGTCCTACTTTAGTTACAGCACCTTAGTTACTGGAGAAAGGGACACTATTATCTTGCTAAAATAGCAAGACAAATAATTCACGTTTGTCAAATGCAAGTTGTAGTTCAGTCAGACAACTTCTGTCTCAGACTTTTGTTTTTTATTTATATGGTTTTTCTTTTCTTTAAATTTGAGCTCTAGTAGGACAGATCTGCATTATGCTAAATATCTGTTTCTAGGTTGACATTATAGATGACAGATTTTCCTCTCCTGAATATATTTCAGACAACTGTTTACCTGTAATCTATATTTCTTTAAATTCTTTCCTTTCCATTTTTCCTGAAAATATAAAAAAAAGTTGAATTGGCATATGGTCATTGTAGTGCAGTATAATTTAAGAGAAAGGGAGGGAAATGGTCAGTATTCTTGCTCATGTTATTGGGTAATCAAGGATCATTGGTTGAAACTGGTTTTCATTTCAGAACCAACCAACCATTGCATTGTTTGACTTTTCTACATGTCCTCACTGAAGTTGAATGATTCTATGAAGGTAAGCATTTGGATACCTGATTTATTGTCTCAATTGAAGCCAGCAATAATTCTGAGGATCATTTCATACAGAGCTTCTCAGGGTCAGGGTAAAGCTTCCACATCAAAACCATTGTTGTCGCTTTTATGCTTGGAGAAATTGGCTCTTGACAAAACCTCTCCCCCCACCCCAAACAAGTTCCAGAGGCTTAGCTGTTATTATTGTTCTGGTTTTATTTTAGAGCAGCTTAAGCCTGGGGTGCCCCAGGATCTTCATGGCTTGAGTTTAATAGGCATGGCTTATTAGAACAGATTCCAAGAATACAGTGTAAAAACAATTGAAGTAGATATAATTGGGAAATATAAATAGGATTCAAATATTAACTGGACAATTTGTGATCTGTGTTGGGTTTGTTTTACCAGCAATTTCCTGATCCTTGTCTGCAGACACTGAATTTACCAGCCTCTCTCTAATGGATTTTTGTGTAGATTCAGATACCTCTTTCTAAACTAACTCTTTTGTTGACTTCATAAAGTTTAGAGCTAAAGAAACCCTCCAGGAATTGTTATGGACATTTACCTGGACTATGCTGATCTCATTCTACAATTGTAATTATGATTTTTGTGCTCGCACTTAGAAAAATCTAGTAAAAAGTCCTTTCTATCCACTGAATGTTACCTTAGTAAGATGCATTTCTGTGTAGAACATGTTATAGTTTAAAGGGAGTGGCAACAGGAAGGCCACAACCTATCATCATGCCTAAAATTCTACCATTATTGATTAAATTTATGAGTTCCATAATACCTTATATTTGCATAGAGTGCATATATTGCTCAGCACTATCATGCACATCATTTCACTTAATTCTCACAATAGTGTTATAATTAAGATAATTATCTACATATTTACAGATGAAAAACAAGGTTTGGCAAGGGAGAGAGAGTGTAAGTGGGCAAAATTTTATCAGGCAATAGGGCTTATTGGTTTTTTTCTCATTTTGTCCTACTTTCTCCCCCATTTCATTTTCTCCAGTTGCTTCATGGTTATTCTGGGCTTTGTACCTGAGTATTGTGTCACTTAAGAAGACAACCTGGCCCACTCACACAGCTATGCCCCTCAAAGGTGAACTGAATTCTCAGACACACAAAAATGTTATTAAGTGCTTAAATGGGCCTGAGTGAAATTATAAGGAATATTCTCTGGCATGTCCCCAGACATTACCAGATCCTAGTACTCTAGTCTCTAGAGTACTCTAGTCTAGAACATTAAGCAATCAATTTCAGCTCTTCATTCCTCCTGAGACAAAGCTTGTGTCTATAAAAGGCCTGTGCTGCTGAGTGGGGGTAGAGTAACCTCACAGTGTGCAGAAACCAATAAAGCCCTTTGAGTTTGCAGAAACCCCAGCCCATCATGGTTCCACAGATGTTAGTTTTAGTAAAAACAAATTCAGATGCATTTGCCCAGGGAACAGCAATGGAGGGTCACCGTATTCTGTGTTTACTTTTAAGTACGTTGGTCGCTGTGCCATCATCCCCCCCAGGCACAGCTGCACTTCTTTCTGTCCCTGTGTTGCCACCCCCATCTGTGCCTCTTCTCAGCAGCCAGCTTCAGCTCACCATCCTACCCCTCCCTAGCCCTCTCTGTGCTTCTTCTACCTGAAGGGCTATTAGTCTAACAGAAGCTTTCAAGGGAAAAGGAAGTGAATATTGTTTTTGCAGAGACAAAAAGGCCATAGATATTGTTTTTGCAGAGGCAAAACCAGTCTTCATTGTGAGCAGGACAGTGGAGTTGGAGGGATGCAGGAGATCTGGGTCTAGTCTCAGCTTTGTCCACAACTGGCAGGGAGACTTGAAACAAGTCACTTCCCTTATGGGCTCATGTTTCCTTGTTCATAAATATGTGGGGGCTGAAAAAATTTAACACTTTCCCTCCCACCTTCTAAGTTCTAGCTGGGCTAATAAACAAATTCACAGAGAAAGAGATAAACAGGAACAAATCAAATTTTTAATACATGCCCATGGGGGATTCACATAAGCATGAAAATTCCAAAGACAGTGACACAACACTGGATATATAAGACATTTTTGGACGAAGGAGAAAATGTGGGACCAAATTTTAGATTTCAGAAGTGAGATTGGGTGATTTATAAGTAGTTGAGGAAGAGTGGAACACACATGGAAGAAATATCTGTATTTTTGCTGGGCAACTCAGAGACAATGGGACACAGAGGGTATCTAGCTAATAGGCCCCTGCCTGATATCCTCTTATTTACCATACTTAATTCAAACTAGGCTAAGGCAACATCTTAAGATGTCCTTCCTGAAGCAGGTTTTTCTTTCTGAATCTGTTGGGCAGGGAAGCGGGGAGGGTCAAAAGTTCTTCCTGAGCCTTGTTTCTTAATAAACAGTTTAAAATCAGTATCCCAAAATGCAGCTTCAGAGTGGCAAAACTTTGGTTCCTTCAGTAGAAACTCAGGAATATTATTTATAATCAAGAAGTGAGGCCGGTAGTTGAAGGCATAGATGTCCTGAAAATCATCCTTTTATAAAGCCTGGAAATAAGAGTGTATTTTTTTAAATTACAAAACTATTTACTCATTGAAAACAATGAAAGCAACACACACACACACACACACACACACACACACACACACATGGGAAAAGTCAGAATAACCTAAAATCTCCTTGATCAGAATGAGATTATTCTTAGATCTACCAGATAAATCTTCCTTCTGAAGGCACCATGTCCAGAGACGGTGTTAGCATCCCAAAGTAATAGGTAAAAGCTTGAATTGCCTAAATATTGAACACATTTTATGCAATAAAAATAATCAGAAACAAAGGTAAACATTTATATGTCATATTTATCTTGTGTCTAATCAACCTGGTGAAGTACAACAAACTTGGGACATGAAATTAGAACATCTTGTCCGGACTGAACATTTTATTGGCTATATTAGTCAGAATCAAATTGCTCTCCATTTGCTTCCTCCTCCCCCAATACGTACACATACACACACACCCCTTTCCTTTCTCTTTTGCCATGGCTGTGCCAGTACGGACTGACCTCCATGGAACACATCACCCTTGCCCCTTGGCTTTTAGTTGGGTTTGGTTAGTGAGAGATGTCAGCAGGAGACAGGCAGATGGGAGGAGAGAAAGTTATATTTATTCTGCTCCTCATTAGGATGTGACTTGGGCAGCTCTCGAGTTCTTCTACCTATAGCCATAGCTCATGTCAGGAGGCCTCTCTTCCAAGGCTGTAGCTCTTATCTGGTTCTGGTAATACAACTTCCTCCCCTTGGCCTTGCTAACCCACAGAAGATGAGTCCTTAACAGTTCCCCACCATGCATGCCCTGTCAGTTCCCTTCAATTTGCTCACATCAGTGTAAACAGCCTCTTCATTCGACTCTCTCCAGTTCCCCTGTTGAGTGCACCATCTGTTTCCTGCCAGACCTGTCTGATATAGAGTCTAGCCAGTAAACAGAACCCTCCTGAGTGTTTAACAGTGTGCTTTAATGCAGGGAGCTGGGTACTCAGGTAAAGGAATTGCTGAGAAGCCAAACAAGCTACTTAGCAACTCAGAGATTAGCAACAGCAAGAAAACACAAAAACAGGGAGCCGGGGAGCCGGTCATGACACAGACACTGAGGAAACTGGAGTCAATCAATCAAAGCTGGCACCAGGATGGGTCTGTCCAGCAAGGGAACAGACACAGCCCCTGTAGGAGAACCCACCGGAGGCAAGGAGGGGGGCCTAGCTTTTTTCTCCAACCACCCCATCTCCCACCCATTTCTTCCATTGGCTGCACCCAGCTGATGCAAGAGCCTCCTCAATCAGTTTGGCCTTCAGGAGTCAACCCCCTGCCCTACAAAGCAGAACAGGTAAAGAACAAGGAGAATAGACCAAGAGCAAATAGGTCCAGAATGAGCACAATGGCTGTGATACCTTGGACCAGTTAGTAAGCCACTCTGAGATTTTGTATCCTTATGTATAAGGAAAAAAAAGATGGTTAGCGTTGTGGCTGCTCGCTCATGGGTTGTGAAGGAATTCACGAGTCACGTAGAAATATAGAAGGAAGGTTTATTAAAGTAAGAGGAGGGTCAGCTGGGCAGAGTCTGCTAGAAACTACTACTCCGAGTCTTTATTTAGTCTCAAGTTTTATACCGGGGGTGCCAAAAATATGTATACAAGTGGACACTTTCGTCAACGTTGCTCAAGCAGTAGTTTGCTATAATCAGAAGTGTCTGGATGCTGATGGTAACCACTTTGAGCACCTCTTGTAATTGCAGAGGTCAAATGTGCCTTGTATTCATCTTTTGTTATCGGTTTATACTGAGTATTACAATTTTAATACAGTTTTCCTTTCTTAAAATGTGTATACTTTTTTTTGGTCACCCTCTGTATTTTCTAACCAGGATGTAAATCTCTTCGGCCTGTAGTGGAATTTTATATTGAGTTCGGCTTTGTCCCTTGAGGGTGGGGGAAGATGCAGTTAAGCCGGTTATGGCAACCTTTGCTTATGGTACCTAGATTTAAGTTGGAGCCAAGAGTAGATCCCATACAGATGTAAAACGTTTCCCTAGTCACAGGGCCAGCACTGGGCTGAAGTAAACAGAAACATTAAAACTGGTATGCAGGGCCGGCCAAGTGGCGCGTTGGTTAAGAGCTGGCTTGGGACGCCAGAGGGCCCTGGTTCAGATCCCACATATGAGGGCCAGTGACACTGTCCTCCACAGCTAAGATGCTGAACAACAGCTCGACCTGGAGCTGGGCTGCGGTGAGTCGCCGGCGATGGCGTAGGCTGCAGCCCCTGTGGCAGTGGGTTGCCATGGGCTACCGTGTGTAGCCAGCAGCCAGTGTGAGCGGCCAGCAGCCACAGTGAGCGGCCGTCCAGAAGCCAGCAACTGATGTGCCTTGCCTGGGAAGAGCGCAATGATGGTGCCAACTTGGGGCAGTGAAGCAGCGTCCTCCACAACTAGACTGAAGAACAAAAGGGCAGCAACTTGTCTGTTCCCATTCCCTTAATTCCCCAGTGCTGTTTCCATCCCCCAATTTCCCAATTTAAAAAAAATCTTTAAAAAAAACAACTGGTATGCATAATAAATGTATGGGAAGAGGAATCATTAACAGTTGGTGAAAGGAAGCAAAGAAAGAAAAAAGCTTTCAAAAAGTCCCAAGCTAAATTACACTTGTTAATTCGAATTATACCAGAGATCCAAATCTCAAAATAGAAGATTTAGTGCCACCATTACAATCCCCCTGCCTCATCAGTTAATGCTATATCTGCCTCATGAGGATGCTCTGAACCAAACCTAAATGATAGAGTATGTCAGAGTGTTTGGTAAACTCTAAGGTGCTATATATCATAAGGTATCTATCTGAGTGCCCTGAAGTTTATGGTCCTGTCAGTTTCTAATACTATCACTTTTGTTTTCAGGCAACTGCTTTTAATGTAATACCTCAACCAAAGAAATGCCTTCACCAGATCAATTCTCTTAAACTGCCTAGGATCCTGTTTTGTAAGGAAAGGCAATCATTTGTGATTTGAATCTAATGGCTACCAAATCAGAGGGTTTACAGGGGAGCCAGCTCCTGTCTTCAGCAGTTTGGCTCCGTCTTTGAGCACATGTGCCCAGCCCAGTGTGGCACATGGAGAAAATGTGCCCCCCTTAGTGGTCCCCACACCAGGCAATGTATAGGGAGGGATAGCAGAGAGCCAGATGGAAAACAGACACATCTCTGCACAGGATTAGCTTTCCAGTCCCCTGGGGTCTTTTGAAGCCAGAAGCCAAGCTGGAGAGTCAGCTGCCTGCATAGAGTCACTGCCCCACCAGAGGGATATGTTTGTTCAACACCTGCTTTTTGAGATTTTTCTCAGTACCTACCTAATCTTTTCTTCTCAAGCCATTCATTTCTCCTTTGGTCCTCTTCCCAAGTGATTCCTTACTTCCTTCCTCCTTTGTTTTAATTTGCTTCTCTGAGAGGGATCTGAGGCCAGACTTTGAATCACTATACTACATTGCCTCAGCAGCAGCTCTGGAATCTGGCTGCATTTGGAACCATCTGGGGGAGCTTTTGATATCTCAATGCCTTGGCCATACCCTAGGCCAATATCAGAATGTGAGAGTGACACCTAGATATTGTTATTTTTAAAAGTTCCCCAGGTAATGTGAATGTGCAACCAAGATTGCAAACCACTGTTTTAGGAGGAGAATTTAACCTTGTCACATTGCAAAATTAAACCTATGCTCTTCTCACTGAAGGAATGTCAGTGGGAAAACCCTGTTGCAGGGCAAATAATTTTCCCAAATCAAGTGGGCTGCCTGAGAGGTAGCTTGTATGGTGATGAGTGGTCAGATCCTTCCAGGAGGCAACCCGAGACTACAGTGCTTCTGGAGTAATTCCACAACCCCACCATTACCACCCATTCCAGTGCCAAAACTGTATTCTCACAGTTGACCAGGCCTTGGAATGGGACAAGGAGAAGAAATCCAACTCTCTCTATATCATAGATGATTTGAGACTTGTGGGCTCATTGGACTTTAGACATTATCTAAAATGAGAAGAGAAAATGTGGGCCTGAGAGGTTAAGTGACTTTTATGATGTACCACAATGCCCTTATGGCAGAGCTGGATAGATGCCATGACTTCTTCCTTGCAATTCTGCCATAGTTCCATTCCCTTTTCCCCCTATCTTCATGCTTCTGCTAGAATTGGAACCCCTTTGGTGAAATTTCTGAAGGCTTTTAAAATGATGACTTTTGTACTAGAAGCTATATAAATAAGGCAAGACAGTGATAATGATTAGGAAATATTTATGACTTTTGTGCATGAGGCCTTCACGTGCTGATTTGTTTACTTGGCAGATAAACCAGAGTCTGTGATGTCACTACATGTGGATGAAAAGTTTAAACATTCATCTATGCAAACAAGGGAAAGAAAACTTCTATTTGTGAGAAACAACTAGGATTACATTAATTTGAATAAGGTTCCTTATGAAATTGTAGAATGCTACTTTGGATCATTTTTCGGCACTTGCAGAAGAGAAATAACTTTCACTCACTTGGTTGAAATGAATACGGAAATGTTATATGTTGCTTTAGCATATTTGACAAATAACATGAAGCGAGATAGTGAAGATGTCTTTAGCTTTCATGTTTTAGGAAGGGTTCAGTTTGAGGAAAAGGTTAATTACTTTTATTTGTGAGACAGTAGTGAGCAAATAAAGAAATAAAGGTATTGGAAATTTAGGCAGTGACCTAGAGTTCTGAAACTTGATTTCTCCTCAGCACTATGCCCCTTAGTTCCAATAATAAGACAGATTAGTTAGTATAATATCAGGCAGTTAGGAATTCCCTGGCAGACTGAGCAAAGGTAAGATAAAAACTGGCCATTCCTTAAACTAGCCATTCCTTTCAAAATTATAGGGTAACTCCCTCATACTGGAACAGAGACATCAATCATGCCCCAGACCAACAAAGCCATTTTGGAGGACATTACAAAAGGCCTCCCCAAAGCTGAGCAACAGAACAAATCTGATAAACACCTTAATAACAGGCACCAGTATTTCAGCATTTCCCCTTCCAGGCAGAAAGAAAAGTATAAAACTCAAACCTTTTACCCTAGCTAATGGGCATCCCGTTTTCCGGGTACCCCCTCCCACTTGGGAGCTGTAACCTTTCTCTTGCTTTAATAAAACTATCCGCTGCTACAAACTCTACCTCTCTGGCCCGTGTCTCCATTCTTCGGCTTCACGAGACTACGACCCCAGCACAAGAAATATCCTACGTCAGTAAGATCCATGGCTTCTGTGGACCCAGGGCCAGGATGTGGGTGCAGCAAGGGTGGGCCTAGGACACAAAATGTAAGGAGGCATCATTCTCAGGACTGAGACTGCCCTTCTGCAATCCTAAGAGAGAGGTGACAAGTTTTTCTTTCAAACAGTGAAATTGATAGTTTAGGAGGATGGTTTTAAAGGCCAGGAAATTACTTCAGTACCACACAGATACTTGAAGGAATGTATTGGAGCCTCAAAATGGTACAGGAATAAAAAGGGACAGGAGAGTGAAAAGAGAGCTTAGGAGCTAAAGTAAGAAAAGGACATCATCTATTAACAACCAAACTCTCACGGAGGGTTTCCATGAACATCTAGACTCCAGCATGAATCAGAATCCCCTGGAGGCCTTATTGCTAGGCCCCACTTCCAGAGTTTCTGATGCAGTAACTCTTGATGAAGTCCAAGAACTTGCATTTCTAACAAGCTGCCAGGTGATGTTGATGGTCCCAAGAGAACACTTTGAGAATTGTTCTAGTGTAAGGTCTTTCAAACTGGTGTTCCCAACTGTGTGAGAATCTAAGAATGTCTTGAAATGCACCCAGGATTTGTTTTAATCAGGTATGGTAAGGTGACAGACATGGAGACAGTTTGCCTTTGAAAGAAGTTTATTACAGTTCCTACGTGGAGGGGATATGGCACACCATGCTTGGCCACACGGGGAAGTACCATGGTGGGTCAGGAGGCAGGAGTGAGGGAAGACCACGGGCAAAAGCCTTTATTGTGGTTTTCACAGGAAAGAATACACAAGGCAAGATAAGTATTAGGATGGCTAGTTTGAATAATTCCAACAGGCTCTGGGCTATAGGGGTGGTCCCCAGTTGTCTGGTAATCTGGCCCTCAGGTGATTTACAACTAAGAAAAAATTAGTTTGGTGTGTGACAGTTCGATATAGGAAGTTCTTGGGGGTATGGGCTATGAATTGGTTGGTTTACATATGAAATACATGCCAGCAGGCAAGTTATTTATTATCTCTAGGAATTTGGGAGACCTGGAAGTGGAGTCACTTAAGGATTAGCAAGGCCCCAAGATGTCAAAACATCATAAAATACAGAAAATACAAAACATGATTAATACAAAGAAGAATTTTCTATTTGGTGTTTATTTTAATAACAATCTTCATTTTTTGATACTGGTTGTAAAACCAAATCCTTTCTTGGGGACGATTCTCAATTTAAAAACAGTTTTATATAATGAAACTTTAGTTTATGAAATCATTGTCTCTACAAGCAGGGAAAAAGACCCTTGGAAATCCAAAATATATTCTTATGGATCCAAGAGAATTTTTTTAACCATTGAAAGGGCTTCGTACTTAACTCAACTTGGAGAGACATATTGTATTGGCATTCACATTAATCTTCCCCAACACCCCTCTTCAGTTAATGTACAACAAGCACTACGTTTTTATTGTTTTTTTAAAAGCTAAACTCTCAAAAACAATATACTATACAAAATCAGCAATATAAAAAAGTTATCAGATCATTCTTTCTAAATGATCTGAAATATTACTTTGAGAAATGCTTATGTAGGTCACTCAACTTATTCAAGAGTCAAGTAATTTTATCCATGTCTGGGGGCGGGGGCGTGCAGAAGTGTCTTGCACTGTGTCTCTTTACCAAGACAAATAGGGGGAGAAAAGTCCACTTTTCTCAGAGAAGAATCCGGGAAGCAGCATTATTGTTATCACTCACATAGACACTGTTACTGCTCAATTAGCAGGTGACTATTTATAAAGTGACATTCTGCTCATCATTTGAAGTTTTCTGAGAAATCACAGTTCCTTCTAAACTTTATTCCGGTCATTGGAGCTGAGGTTTCAGTGATACTTGAAATCTTTTCTGGGGTGAAAAGTACATAGAATTCCCCAACAGAACCATAATAAAGCCTGGAAATTACTTCTGGCTGGGGTAGAGTTTTCATGAGGGACTTAAAAAGCCTTAAGTGTGTGCTTAGTGGGCTATAAGGGAAGCCATGCGCACCCCAGCAAAATAGAGCGGTACACAATGAAACGTGTCATGGCCCACAAACTGTCCATTACTAATTTGGATAACTGGGGCACAGAGTTTATTTTTTCTTATTTTATTTATTTTTATTTCGCTGAAAATCTATGGCCTGCTGAGGTACATCTACCCCACCTTTAGCATTCTCTTTCCAGGTTTTCTCTCATTTCTTCTTTCTCCAACCCTTTATTTCTCTGACCCCTTGCCCATGTTCCTGCCACTTAATTTTTCTCCTATTATCAATCAATAAATAATTAGATTACTATTTAATATATTGACTAAATAGTTACTAATTGACATGAATAGGGAACAAAGAAACCTGACATACAGTCCCTGATCTAAAGGAATATATAAAATTGAATCTTCTACTACTGGGTATAGACTCTCCTTTTTCAATACCCATGAAGCATGCCTTTCTGAAGACTGTAATTATTAGTAAAAGCATCAGCTAGGTTGCCTGGGGCAACCCTGCAAGGTAGAAAAGCTGCAAGGGCTGCCTCTGGTGACAGAAAGTGGAGAAGGACATGGAGGGTCACGGAGGCCATAAGGTTGCATTCCCAGAAGGGAATTGTGAGATCAGGAGCAGAAGTACAAGTCATTCATAAATGAAGGGAATATTTTCCTTTGCTCACAACAGAAAGTAGAATAGAAAACCAGAGAGAATTTGTATAGCTAGAGTCAAATATCATGTAAGTAATGCAGGGGGTAAAAGAGAGGAAAGAAAGTTATTGAAACCATACAATGCACTAGGCACTTACTAGGTCCTTTACCTACATTATCTCATTTAATTCTTTTAATAATCCTGTGAGCTAGGTATTACTATTGCCATTTCATATTTGAAGAAATCATCCAATGTCATATGGTTAGAAAATGGTGGAGTCAGGATTTGTATCAAGGTATTTCTGAGTGCAGACTGCACTTTGCATCCTGCCTTGCCGATGACCCAGTTTGAGATTGATGGGAATGTGCTGTAGGTATTTATGTCTACCTTTCAAGCCAGAGATTTTTGCACTTACATGAACTTGCATATCATCTTTCAGTGAAGTTTTGTGTGCACATGAATGTTTTATTGTTATTATTATTGCTGTTGCTATGATTTTGGAGGAAAATGTAGAATTTGAAATCACAGATTTCTTGACATACACTGTCACAATGATTTTTTAAATGAAAATATTGAATGTAAGCTCTGGAAATAAGAAAGATTTTTCTACATGCACTGTAGAATAATGCTTAAGCAAAAAAAAAATGGCGACCTTATTAACCCAGTTCCTTTCACATTAAATTTCCACAAACTGTCAGCATCCCACAGGATTCCACCCACATAGCAAATCCTAGTGCAATACACTGAAGAAAGTCACCCATCTCAGTAACATTCCATGTGGTGTTGAAACCACCTTCAGGATAAAGTGCTTTCTTTTCCAGCTCTGTAATTAAATGTAAAGCTGCAAAAGTCTTTTAGTGCATGTGAGGAGAATCTTGAATTTAGTGTTGCAGGACCACACATAGGTAATATATGCATGATTTCATTCAGTGGGCAAAGCCATTTTGTAAATCAGATGTAATAATTTACAAAACAAAATGGCAGGCACATCCTATCACCTACTCAAGCTGCACCTATGGCAGATACCTAAGGAGGATACCAACACTTTACTCACAGCCCAGAAGAAGTCTTAGCCCTTCTTCATGCTGGGCACCTGAGATGGTCACTTATGATGAAATCCATTTGCCATCTCTGATCTAAAAACATCATTTGTGAAAAAAAAATCATGCAGACATGATTCAAATATATGCTGCTGTTGTTTTTTAGAACCATGCCAAGCTCCATTTAACCGATGAAACCTTTAGGACCTCAACCATTCTTGACCTCCTGCAAAGCACACTGTTTAAAACTCTGATTGGCGTTTACCATAGACTGCCTGGGTTTTTTATTTGTTTTCTTAGATATACAAGACTGATTGCAAACCCCTCTCACCAGTGGGGGCCACACGTCATCATACCTCTCTATTATGCTGTCATGCAGTGTTGTGCTTTGCTTTAGGAAAGTGCTCAGAAGTGTGAGTGATGATAAGATAATGCTTAATGGTGAGCATTTCGAAGTAAGACTAATGGAAGGATGAAGATGGCACTGATGGCCCAGCATTTATTCAGTTCACTATTATAGGAAAACAACTTAGTGTTCACTCTTACGGGTCAGCAGCATTGTTTTGCACATGAAAGAAAAGTGTTTTTATAGAATGCGTAGTTTCATTCTAAGCAAACCACAGTCTTATCCAGAGGAGGAGGGAGGGAGACAGCCCCAGGACCTCTCTATTGGTTGCTTTGTACTGGAAACAAGAAGCTCACCCATGCATGACAGGACCTCTCCAAGACAGCTAGGCTCATGGGGATCCTTAATGTATTTCTGAGGTGGAAAGAGATTTGTAAAGCTTTTCTTTCTTGGTGTCTTGCTCTAAGTTTTCCTCTGCTCTGTCAGGTGCAGCCAGATGCCTGAATTAGAGATCTTAGCTGTTGGACACTTTGCCTAGGGTGTGGCATCCTAGCCTCCCCATCTCTCCTTGAGGCCCCTTAATTATCCTCTGTTGTCGGAGCTCCCTGCCTTGACATATGGACCTCATCTAGTAGTACAGAGAGTTTTCCTTTGGGTACTTGCTCAGTTCTTAGCCTGTGCTTAGCAGTTTTAGGTAAGGGCTGTTCTACCAGTATTTTTAGCAATAAAAAGAGGAATATTTATCACCTATACAGTATGTATCACATATTGTATATGTACCTCTGTGTATTTATTCAAATAGCATTCTAGTGTATAATCTTTATACACCACAATCCTTACTCAAACAGTATCCTCATAGCAATTCTACACCAGATGTAGGGTCATTTTAAATTTCTTTGACAGAAAGGAAGGACCTCCAATGAGTAATTATGAATAAGTGTGGTTCCCCAAATCCTTCCGTACCTCATGTAACATGTTTATTTTATTATTGAAACAAATTGTGAGGTACAGGCAAAGTACAGAGAAGAATATAATGAACAATCAAGTATGCAAAGCACATAATTGAATTTCGTCATTTGCTTCACATTTTTTTCAATACAAGAAAAATAATCACAGATAGACTTGAAGATTTCTTTGTATTCCTTCTCCAGTGCCATTTACCTATCTCCTTTCACTATCCTGAATTTTGTATCCTAGTATCTTTCCAGTCTGTGTTCTTATAACTCCATCACATATATATTAATTGTGTGTTTCATGTATATTCATGTGTGTGTTTACATAAATGGTATCATACCATTCACATAATTGTTACAATTTGCTCTTTTATTTCAACATATCTCAGTATATTTTTGGAGGAGAGTCAGTTCATTTATAACAGCTGTATAGTACTTCATTACATAAATATATCCCAATTTGATGAACATTAAGTTGTTACTAGTTATTATTACAGCGATCCTGCAACATATAACATGCCTCTTTGAACACTGAAAGTTTGTCTTGTATACATACATACCTAAAATGGAATTGCTAGGTATGTATATTTTCCACTTTACTAGTAATGCCAAACTGCACTTGCTATTTATACTCTCATTAGCAGTGTTTGAGTGTTCCTAGATTGCTAGAGATTCATCAATATTTGATAGTTTCTGACTTTTTATTTTCATGGCTCTGATGATGTAAAATAGAAGCTAATTTTTGTTTTTATTTGCATTTTCCTGATTACTTGCAAGGTTGACCCTCTTTTTATATGTTTGTTTGCCATTTGTGTACCCTCTTCTATGACCTGCCTGTTTATATCATTTACCCACTTTTTACATTTATTTGTCTATTTCTAATTGGTATATAGAAGATTTTTATGTATTGTAGGTGCCAACTATTTGATGGTTATACATGTTGCAAATATATTCTCCCAAGCAGCTCAAATTTTAATGTCATTTATGATACACTTTTTGCATAGAAGTTTAAATTTTTAATGTAATCCAATTTATGAATATTTTCCTTTGTGATTTGTGCTTTTTATGACCTATGCTGAAGACATGTAGCTAGTCTCCTAAATTTTTTTTCTAATAGCTTTAAAGTTTTGATATCCACATTCAGGTACATTCATTTGATATTTACTTTTTATCAGTTATGGGGTAACAATCTATTGTTTTCCATATACAGATAATCAAATCTCCTGATAGTACTCATTGAATAGTTTAGACTTTCTCCACTGATTTATAAGGTTATTTTTCTATTAATTATCATATATTTGGTTTGTTTTGGGGCTCTCTATTCTATTCCACTGATCTATTTATCTATTCTCATACTAAACTATTCTGTTTTAATCACTATAGCTTTATATAATTCTTTATATCTTGTGAGCAAAAGTCCTCTCCCTGTATTTTTTTTCAGAAATGTCTTGAATTTTCATTAGAGTTTTACTCTTTTATATGAAATTTAGACTCAGTTTGTTAAATTACATAAAATATTCTGGTAGGAGTTTAATTGAAATTGCATTAACTTAGAGATTAACTTGTAATTAACTTGTAAATATTGACAACCTTAAAATATTGAATCTTCCCATCCTTGAATAGATATACATCTTCATTAATCTAAGTCTTTGTTTTTCAACATTTTGCAATAACATTTGATATATTTCCACATAAAAGTCTGCACATCGTTTGTTATGCTTATTCCTAGTTAGTGTATAGTATATTTGTTGTTATTGTAAATGAGATTCTATTGTATTACCTAATGTGTTTTTACCAGTAGTTAGGAATTTCATCATTAGTTTTATGTTGATCTTATAACCAGCAATTTTTGCCTGTTGTAGAGATAACCATGTTGTTTGCAAATAACAACAAAATTTGCTTCTTTTTTTTTTTTTTAAGATTTTTTTTTATTGGGTAATTGGGGGGATGGGAACAGTACTGGGGAATTAGGGGAAGGGGAACAGACAAGTTGCTGTCGTTTTTTGTTCTTCAATCTAGTTGTGGAGGACACTGCTTCACTGGCCCAAGTT
>NW_017731357.1:1125889-1182757 GCF_001890085.2 Hipposideros armiger | reverse complement strand
CAGGTTGAGCTGTTGTTCAGCATCTTAGCTGTAGAGGGCAGTGTCACTGGCCCTCATATGTGGGATCCGAACCGGGGCCTTCTGGCGTCCCAAGCCAGTTCTTAACCATTGCGCCACTCGGCCGGCCCTTGAGGATTTTATCTTAATTACTGTATTTCTAATTTCTATAACTTCTATTTGTTTCTATTATTCATGTCTTTTGTTAATTCTATTATTACCGCCATTTTTAAAACTCTTTTAAATGTATAGTTGGCCCTTGAGCAATATGGGGTTAGCACACTGAGTCCTATGGAGTTGAAAATCTGTGTATAACTTAAGTTGGCCCTCATCATAAGCGTGTTCCCAACCACGGTTTGAAAATACAGTTGCCCCTTGAACAACATGGGTTTGAATTGTGTGGGTCCATTTATTCAAGGGTTGTTCAAGGGTCAACTGTATTTAAAATTATATTTTTCAGATTACTTGGTTGCATCTAGTTTCTCAGTGGTGAATCTCCATTTCTTGTATTTACTTTTTATCTCTAACAGTAATGGGTTTCTAGATCTGCTCTGTAATTTTTCTAAAAATAAAATTATCTTCAGTGATAAATGTCTTCTGTAGGAATCCTATAGATTTTACTACTTCCATATCAGTTCTTACGATAATTCTTCATTTGAATTTCTGCAACTCATGGGTAAGACCAGTTGGAGCAAGAGTTTGTAATTCCAGTTCTTCATGGGGCTCTGCTATGGTTTTAAGTTCCCTCTTTTATTTCTTTTTTTAAAAAGATTTTATTGGGGAATTGGGGAGGGCAACAGCGTTGGGGAATCGGGGAAGGGGAACAGACAAGTTGCTGTCCTTTTGTTTTTCAGTCTAGTTGTGGAGGACATCGCTTCACTGGCCTGTGTTGGTATTATTATTGCGCTCTTCCCAGGTGAGGCAGATCGGTCTCCGGCCACTGGACGGCTGCTCACGGCAGCTCTTGGCAGCTCAAACCGGCTGCCAGCCACTCATGGTAGCTTATGGCAGACCACTGCAGCTTCACTGCAGCCTATGCCATTGCCAGCGACTCATGGCAGCCCAGCTCCAGGTAGAGCAGTTGTTCACCATCTTAGCTGTAGAGGGTGCAGTGTCACTGGCCCTCATGTGGGATGTGAACCGGGGCCCTGCTGCTCAGAGCTGGCGTCCCAAGCCAACTCTTAACCAACGCGCCACTCGGCCAACCCTCCCTTTTTTATTTCTGATGTCTTGAGTTACCCTTTTCTTATTTCTGAGTTTGGCTACATATTTACCTTTTTTTATATTTTATCCATTGTTTCTACTTGTATGTGTCCATTATGGCTGAAAGTATGCTCCCCTTAGCTCTTATGTTCATCTCCTTAACTGGAAGTCTTGCCCTTTCCCCCTTAATAAGCAATTTTAGATATGCTTCTTATAGTCTTATAGTTTTTGAAAATCCATGCTAACAATAAGGAAAAAAATGACAACACCAATAAGACATGGAATCACCCCCAAGTAAAAAACTGAAGGTTTCCACCTCTGAGTATACACCATATTGCATATACTGTAGTGCCATGTTCTGTTCTTTTCAAGTAAGGACAAATTCCTTGCCCATTTCACATTATCTTCATGCCAAATTTTTGGTTTACCCTTTTCCTTACTCTTCTGGCTGTGCAGATTTGACATAAACTCTTATCTTATTCTTTTCAATATTGTCCTGAAGTTTCTTTGCTTAACAGCTTTACTGAGGTATAATCTCTAGATACAAAATTCACCCAATGTAAGTGTATGATCTGGTGACTTACAGTAAATATATTCAGTGGTGCAAATATCATTATAATCCAATCTTAGAACAATTTCATCATTCCCAAAAGTTCTCTGGTACACATTTTCCACACAAATGAAATTCCATTACCACCCAAACCTCCAGCCCCAGGAAACACTCATCTGCTAATTGTCTCTATAGCTGTAACTTTTCTAGAAATTTCACATAGATAGAATCATAAAATGAGTACATTTTTGTCTGGCTTCTATTACTTAGTATAATGTTTTTGAAGTTCATCTATATTCTCATATTTATCAATAGTTCATTTAGTTTATTCCCTTTTATTGCTGAGTAGCATACCACTGTGTGGATATACGACATTTTGTTTATCCATTCATCAGTTGATGGACATTTGGGTTGTTTCCAGTTTTGGACTGATTATTTCCAGTTAAGAACAATTCTGTGGACATTCACATATAAGTTTTTGTGTAGACATGTGTTTCATTTCTCTTGGGTAGATACTTGGAAATGGAATTGCTGGGTTATATGGAAATCGAATGCATAACTTTTAAAGATATTGTCAAACTGTTTTCCAAAGTTGTATCATTTTATGTTCCCTTCAATAATGTATGAGAGTTTGAGTTTCTCCAACCCCTTTTCAATACTTTGTATTGTCAATTTTTTTTATCATAGCCATTGTAGTGGTTGTGAAGTGATAGCTTATTATGATTTTAATTTGCATTTCAGTTTGTATTGCCCTAATAACTAATAATGTTGATCAATTTTTCATGTGCTTATTAGATATTGTATATAATCTTTGATGAGGTGTCTGTTCAAAAGTTTTTCCCATTTTTATTGGATCGTTTGTCTCTTATTGAGATATGAGAGTTAATTATATATTCTGGATATACGTTATTTATCTGACACATGAACATTTTTTCTTCAAGTTTTGGCTTTATTTTTATTTGAAGACCAAAGTTCTTAATTTTGATGAAATCCAATTTATTATTTTTTTTAATTTCATGGATCATGATTTTGATGCCATAGATAAGAAATCTTTGCCTAAGTCAGGGTTCATAAGATTTTCTCTTAGAAGTTTTATAGTTTTGTTCTGACATTTAAATTTGTGATCTATTTTGAATTAATTCTTGTGTATCATGTGAGGCAAGGATTTAAGTTACTTTTTTATTGGCATATAGATATCCAATTGTTCCAAATATCCAATTGTTGAAAGACTATCCTTTTCCATTGGATTGATTTGGCATCTTGATTGAAAATTAATTGATCATAACTGTTTAGGCCTAGGCCCTCTATTCTTTTTTTTTTTAAGATTTTTTTTATTGGGGAATTGGGGGGATAGGAACAGTGCTGGGGAATTGGGGGAAAGGGAACAGACAAGTTGCTGTCATTTTGTTCTTCAGTCTAGTTGTGGAGGACGTTGCTTCACTGGCCCAAGTTGGCACCATCATTGCGCTCTTCCCGGGCGAGGCAGATCAGTCGCCGGCTTCTGGACTGCCGCTCACTGCAGCTGCTGGCCGCTCACGCTGGCTGCTGGCTACACACGGTAGCCCATGGCAACCCACTGCCACAGGGGCTGCAGCCTACGCCGTCGCCGGCGACTCACGGCAGCCCAGCTCCAGGTTGAGCTGTTGTTCAGCATCTTAGCTGTAGAGGGCAGTGTCACTGGCCCTCATATGTGGGATCCAAACCGGGGCCCTCTGGCGTCCCAAGCCAGTTCTTAACCATCGCGCCACTCGGCCGGCCCCCTCTATTCTTTTTGATTGATCTATCTTCTCATGCCAATACCAAGTTTTAAAAGCAAGTAGTTGAAGTCTTTCAACTTGATTCTTCCATTTCAAAATTGTTTTGGCTGTTCCAGATCGTTTGCATTTCCATATACATTTTATGATCAGCTTGTCAATTTCTACCAAAATAAGAGGACTGATGGAATTTTGATATGGATTTTGTTGAATCAGATCAATTTGCCATCTTAACAACATTGAATCTTCCAATCAATGAACGTGGTACATCTCTCCCTTCATTTAGGTCTTTAATTTTTTTTGTTATTGAGATATTATTGACATATAACATTTAAATTTAAGGTGTATAATGTGATGATTTGATATATGTATATATTTCAAAATGATTACCACAATAAGGTTAGTTAACATCTCCATCCACTCACATAATTGCCTTGCATGTGATTGGTGATAACATTAAAGATCTACTCACTTAAGAACTTTCAAGTATATAATAGAGTACAGTTAGTTATGGTCTCCATGCTGTACATTAGAGCCCTAGAACTTACTCATCTTATAGCTGGGGGTTTGTACCCTTTGAACAACATCTCCCTGTTTTCCCCACCTCCTAACCCCTGGCAACCACCATTCTCTCTATTTATATCAGTTCAGCTTCTCTAGATTCTGCATATTAGTGAGAACGTACAGTATTTGACTTATTTCACTTAAACTAATGCCCTCAAAGTGCATCCACATTGTTTCAAAAGACAAGATTTTCTTTCTTTTTTATGCCTGAATAATATTCCATTATGTATATACCACATTTTCTTTATCCATTCATTCATTGGCAGACACTCAGGTTGTTTCCATATATTGGCTATTATGAATAATGCTGCAATAAATGTAAGAGTTCAGGTATCTCTTCAAAATAGAAATTTCATTTCTTTCACATATATACCCCCAGAAGTGAGATTGCTGGGACATATAGTAGTTCTATTTTTATTTTTTAAAATTTCTTTAGGTACCTCCATACTGTTTTCTATAGTGGCTGTATAAATTTACATTTTCACCAACAGTGCACAAGTGTTTCCTTTTCTCCATGGTCTCAGCAACACTTGGTTTTTTTTTAATAATAGTCAATCCAGCAAGTGTGAGGTGATTTGTCATTATGGTTTTAATTTGTGTTACCCTAATGATTAGTGATGTAGGGCATCTTTTCATTTCCTGTTTAAGACTTATTTAATTAATCTCAGCAATGTTTTATAGTTTTTAGTGTACAGGTTTTGTACTTTGCTCTAGGTTGAAGATTCATATGTTAAAATCCTAACTCCCAAGGTACCTTTGGGAAGTGATTAGGTCTTGAGGGTGAAGTCCTCATAAATAGGGTCAGTAACCTTACAAAAGAGGCGAGAGATCCCTCGCCCCTTCCTCCATGTGAGGACACAGCAAAAAGATGGCTGCTTTTAATATATTGCTGAATTTGGTTTCCTAATATTTTTTACGGACTTTTGTATCTATCGATATATACAGGAGGGATATTGGTCTGTGGTTTTCTTGTGACATGTATTCCTGGAATCATAAACTGAGTTGAAAAGTATTTCTCCCTCTTCTATTTTTTGGGGGGCGGGGGAGGAAGTTGTCAGATGCTTTATACTTTATTGCTTTGGTGTGGGGGAGTGCTCAGGAGTTCTTGGCGGGGCGAGCCTACTTCCTTTTCAGCGTAATGGGCTCCTGGCTGCGCAGGATGGTGCTGGCTCTGCAGATGGCGGCCATGCTCAGGTCCAGGAGGTACTTATTCTTGTGGATCATGTGTCAGATGCTGCTGAGGGTGGCCGGGGCATTCTAGTATATGGAGGTCCACACGTAAGAGGTGTCTGGGTTTTGCTGGCCAGATCTCTGCTTCATGATGACCACCACACCTTTGACATCAGCTGCTGGTTCCATGCCCACCATCTGGTGGTGAATCAGCCCATCATAGCAGAAGGAGTTGTGGATCTTCAAATTATTGGGCTTGGTGGTGTATGTCCGCTTGTTCCTTTAGATCAGGGAGCTGGAGCAGTTGCGCAAGACAATCCAATGCAACTGTGTGGATATGATGACAATTCCTCCCGTTTCCATAGCTGGAGCTGGAAAAAGCTCCCACTTCTTTTTTTTTTTTTTAAGATTTTTATTGGGGAATTGGGGGATGGGAACAGCGCTGGGGAATTGGGGGAAGGGGAACAGGCAGTGTCATTGGCCCTCATATGTGGGATCCAAACCGGGGCCCTCTGGCATCCCAAGCGAGTTCTTAACCATCGCGCCACTCGGCCGGCCCCATCATATATTCTTTTAATTTTTTATACTTTTATACTTTGAACACATTTTAATGTATTATAATAGATGTTAAATATTTGTTAGATTCAACACCTGAGTCTACACAGAGTCAGCTTCTTTGACTGCTTTTTCATTAACAGAGTATGGTCCACATTTTTCTTTTTCTATGCAGGTCTTATAATTTAGGGGTGAAAACTAAACATTTTGGATTATAAAGTTGAACCCCAAACAACACAGGGGTTAGGAGTATTGACCCCTTACACAATTGAAAATCCATTTATAACTTTTGGCTCCCTAAAAACTTAACTACTAATAGCCTACTGCTGACCAGAAGCCTTTCTGATAACACAGTTGATTAACACATATTTTGTATGTTATATATAGTATGGGAGTATATTGTATTCTTACAATAAAGTAAGCTAGAGAAAAGAAAACATTATTTAGAAAATCATAAGGAATAGAAAATACATTTACAGTACTGTATGCATTTATTGAAAAAACCCACATGTAAGTGGACCCACAAAGTTCAAATCCATGTTGTTCAAGGTTTAACTGTAGATTGTAGTGCCCCTGGATTCTGTTTTATTTTTCTGAGAGTTGTTGTTGTTTTTTAGTAACTTGCCTGGACTTAAACTGTGGAATCTGTCTCTCCATGATGTGTGGCTAATGAAGTCTTCTCTCACATTTATTTTTCGGCCTGGTGTCCTAGGGATCCCTCCTTTTTCTGCATAACCTAGTGGCTAGCCACTGACTTATTTGGGCAAATGTTATGCTATAACATCTCAAGCCTGTAAGATTTCCACTTTCTGCTGATTGAGGACTGTGTGGGTTGGGGAGTACATTCAAATTTGCAGCTAATTCTCATTTCCCCCTTGGGTTTACTTTTTTCTGTATTCTCTTGGGTTTCCTTGGTGCATATGTTTAGTTTCTCAAACATCTAGATATGTGAAGATCTTATCTCAGCCCTTTTATGGCTCTGTCATTTCCAGGATCTCTCTGCCAAATTTTTGGCTTGTTTGTTACTCACCCTAACCAGGACTGCAACCTCAGGGTAAGCATGCTGTGAATTCTCATTTGTTTTTTATCAAATTGATTACTTGTATTTGATTGAGCCATGATTAAGCCATATCTACCTCATATTGAGTTTTTATCCTCTAGCAGCAGAGTTAGTTTTCACCACCAGTCTCATGTTGATAAAACTAAGTTCTTACCAATGAACCTGGGAGAAGGGTATGTAAGCAGACCCAGGAACGAAAGCCATAGATTTATGCTGTTCTTACCTGAAACTGAAGAAATTTCTCAAGATTAAATGCTTCTCAAATTGTTTTCTACCTTTGGCCAATTCCCAAGCTTTAAAATGGTTGTTTTTGACACATCATTCAGTTTTATGCTGGTTTGCTGAAATGATTCACCAATGTCTTCATGCCTTCACATCACAACCTGAAGTATGTCTTCTGTTTTCTTTTTAGTGACATTCTTAAGTGTCCTCATAGTCTCAATTATGCCTTCTGGTGCCAGAAATATTAGAAAGATCTGAATCTCATCTCCTAGCTTAACTGAACTCCAGGATACTCTTAGCTAGGCAATTCATTCCCATGAGCAGAGCTTCCATCTGACTTCCTCCTCTTCTTCATGGAGCCTGTAAACTTAGTTCCAACAGAGTGAAATGTTCCCTGCATAGAGTGAGTTTTTCACTTTCCAAACCTTCTGCATGATAATGGGATTATTTATCTATTCAATTAGTAAAAACATTAATTTTACTGGAAACAACCTAAAATTTGGAACGATTGCATCCAAGACTGGAAATCTGGCAATGCTAGGTATGAATGGGAGACAGATAGTTTACCCAAATTACATGGAACACATAAAATTTGGGGCTCAGTAATTTACAATGACATTTTAAAAATGAGTGCTAATTTATGTAGGGCTATAAAGCTCTTGATTACAAACCTCAATTCACAAGTGAAGAATGTGTCCATAGTGCCTGTCTAGGGTGTGCCATGAGTCCCATGCAGTCCAGGGGGATAATATTTACTGTTGCCCTTAAACAAATTAGAAAGGCATTGACATCAGAAAAGTTATCCTGAAGGTGGGTTGCTATAGAATAAGATGGGGCTTTGAAGCCACTTGTACATTGTTGTATTATGGTGGGTTTTACTAGAAAATTAGTCTCTCAATTTATGAGAGGCAATATCACATGGTAGTTTACAACATATTCTTTGGAGTCAAATGCATTTAAATACAGTAGGCAACCAGAAAGTTTCCTTGCCTAACTTCTCCTGCTCACACCCACCTTAGAGGTCTGATATTTTTGTGTAGGGCATCTGGTAACCCTCTTCACAAAGATCTCTTTTTACTTCCAATTCATGTCTAAGAGGAAATTTAAGTCTGACAAATTAAAAAATTCCAAAGACCACAAAAGCAAAAGGATTCCCTTTTTTGAGGGGGTGGGGATAGTATCCTAGAAGCAACAAGACTATAGGGAATCCCCACCCAACTCCCACAGTCTTAAGGATACCACCAGGATTCTGTACTAAAGTCAAGAGCAGGGTTTGTCTGGATTAGAGTGGGATTGTAGGCCTGGTCACAGGTAATTAGGCTCCATTGTAGGACAAGTGATATGGGAGTGGAAAGGATGGGAAAGCTTCCAAGATTGGGGAGGAGAGCTGTTTTTAAAATGTTTCTTACAGGCATTCTTTAAAAACACACACAAAAAAATAAAAACAAAATCCCTCTATGTTGGAATTATAAAACTTCATTAAAGTTATCTTGACAAATTTTCAGATCAGTTTGAACCCTTTGAGATAGGTCATGTGGCTGGTGTTACTCCGTTCATAAGAGCGCAGGAGGTCTGTAATTCAAAAGAGTATGCACTGAATGCCTAAAATCTTTGAACCTTTTCAGCACTTTGCTAAATGCCATTAATACCACACTGAAGAAGTTCTTTGTCTTTTTAACATCAGTACTCAAAGGAAACTCTAAAACATATTAAAAATATAATGTACCTCATTTTCTTGCCTCTTGAGACATCCATTTTCCCATTCTCAAATTGCAATGTTTTTCAATCCACCTATTATTTAATGTGTCTGTATTTCTTATTTCTTTGAAAAACTCATTAAATCAAGGGTATATCTTTCAATCTATGGGGTCTTAGAATAGAAAATACATGAAAAAGTTAAGAGCAAGAACTCTGGTTAGACAGAATAACGTTTGAATTCTTACTACAATTGCTGGTTCTTTGATCTTGGGCTAGATACTTAATTTTTCTGAGCATGAGCTTTCTCATTTGCAAAATGAGGATAATAATACCTATTTCATATGGTTTTACAAATTAAATAAGATAATATTCTCAAATAGGAGTTAATGTCAATGAATACGAGGTCAGTCAATTAAGTTTGGGAACTTGTTGCAACGATGTTGCTAACCTTTTTTGATATCCGAAGGATTATTCATTATAAACTTATACCAACTGTATAAACAATTAACCAAGTTTACTATTTGGAAGTGCTGAAAAAGCTGTGTGAAAAAGTTAGACGACCTGAACTTTTCACCCACAATTCACAGCTCTTGCGTCACAACAGTGCACCAGTTCACACGGCACTGTGTGTGAGGGGGTTTTTAGCCAGTAAACAAATAACTGTGTTGAAACACCCTCCCTACTCACCTGATCTGCCTCCCAATGACTTCTTTCTTTACGAAAAGATAAAGGAAATATTGAAAGGAAGACATTTTGATGGCATTCAAGACATCAAGGGTAATACAATAGCAGCTGTGATGGCCATTCCAGAAACAGTTCCAAAATTGCTTTGAAGGGTGGACTAGGCCCTGGCATCAGTGCACAGCTTCCCAAGGGGAGTACTTCGAAGGTGACTGTAGTGATATTCAGCAATGAGGCATGTAGCAGTTTTTCTAGGATGAGTTCGCGAACTTAATTATTGGAACTCAAATAGGCTATTATCATAATATACTCATTTTCCTTCCTCTTTTACACTTAGATGACAAGTATTTTGCTTATACTTCAGAAATCAGGCTGAGGGAAATTTTATGAAACCACTAGTATATATGGAAGAGCTTTTATGTATTCAGCACCATACTAGGCATTTCAAGGAAAGTTACAGAATCCTGGTATGGTCTCTGCCTTCTGGGAGCTTATAACCTAGTTGAGGACAAAAAATGAACTCACATAAATGATCAGAGAATGTGTTCCTTTATAATCGATTTTACATAATTTATCATATAATTATATAAATCAGAATAAAAATGACTCAGTATTTTTTAAAGGACAGAGCTTTGGTTCATGGGAATAACATGGATTCTAGAGTCAAATCAGGGTTCAAATACTGATTCTATCCCTTACTAGCTCTGTAACCTTGGGAAAGTTATCTAACTTCCCTGAGCTTCCGTTTTCTTGTTGATAAAATGGGGGTAACAATATCTATGCTACAGGGTTGCTAATGGGAACTAAATACAAAGTCCACAGCCTCTAGCTGGTACTTAAAAGGTAATAGCAATTATTTGATACGTCTTTGTTCCCTCCATAGCATAGAACCTAACTCGGCAATCTGTACAGAAATATATAATCAGCAAATGTTTACTGAACTGAAAAATTAGCATTTGTTCTACATTTTTTCTTTAGGCTGTTTCATTCACTGCTATAATGTGTAGCTTCACAGTAATCATCCAGGTGAAGTAAATTGGTGGACAATTTGTAGGTTGTTATATTTTCAGAACCCATCTATGATCTGGAAAGATTCATGAATTCAAATTAACTGAAAGGTCATTGTCTTCACTATCTCACTGATGAATATTCTAGCAGGAAATGGTATAAATTTCCTCCTTGATCTTTACTACACTGTATGTGTGTTATCCTATGCCAAACACTCTATATAGGCAACTGTATTGCTTTCCATATTAGATGTTCTTGAGAAACACAGCAAACTACAAAGTTGATCAGTGAGTTTTCCCATTAAGGAGATGGCTTTCAGGTTACTTTGTCAGGGGAATATTTGATTAAACAAAGCAACAACAACAGCTACAACAACAAAAAGTCTCCCAGTGAACTACAAAGTATCCTAGACTTAATCTTCCACTATTTAGAGCTGGGCTTTCTTTCTTTCTTTTCTTTTTTTTTTGGGGGGGGACATAATTTATTATTATTACACTCTAAGATGAGTGTAAGGATATTTAAATGAGGTAATTTTTCTGAGGTGCTTAACACTGTGACTTGTAAAGTCCCTTTTACACAATTAAGATATATTTTTCCCTTCCAGTGATTTTGTTTAAATCTTTTTTTATTAGTTTCAGGTGTACAAAACAATATAATAGTTAGATGTTTACACCCCTCACAAAGTGATAACCATCCTCCCCCAATCTACTACCCCTCTGACATCGTATATAGCTGTTGCAATTCCATTGACTCTATTCCCTATGCTTTCTTAATGCATTTCACAAACATGTGTAAGCTCCCACAATGTAAAAGGAATTGTGCTAGGTGGTATGGGGTAAAAAAGATATATGAGGTATTATCTACTTTCAAACGTTTTTGTACCAGAGAGAGATACAAAAATAACTATAACATAAGGCAGAATATTATTAAATGGCTTAAGGGAGGCACAATGTGCTTTAGGAACATGAAAGATGGGGAAATTGATTTCACATGCCAATGAATTGATTTCTGTTGGAGAGACTATGAAAACTCTGGGAGGAAATGAGACCTAACTTCTATCCCTGATACATGCTGAGATCTCTTCAGGCTCTGTTGGCTACTGAAGATAGTAAGTCATATCTAAATTTTACATCTACCATAGATGTAATTATTTAGTGGAATTATTTCTACATTTGTGACTTTGGAAACAACACTGATCCTTAGCTTTGAGATAACAGCTCTGGCAAATACTTTCTTTAGTTTCCCCTTTACCTCCCTTCCATAGACTGGTACTCTTTAGGAGACCAACCTTAAATATACCAGTTTTTTGGTTCCTGAATGAACTAAAAATCTATTATGTAGAGTTTGTATTTTCTAAGGGTACCAAGTTATGAATTTGCTCTCTATTCCTGACAAACTATTTTGCCTCATAAAAATATCAAATTTAATAATAAAATTCAAAAAGAAAATGCAAATACATGTTACTTTAAAGTATAAATATTTATGAAATATGTAAAACCAAACACTTGTAAAAGCTGCACTTTAAATGCTTTTTTGGAGGATTTTTCTGGGAGATAGGTAAGTTAAGGCTTCTTAAAATCAATGTTTAATGAAGTTTGGATTAAAGACCCCTTCTTCTTTGTTTATTTCTTGGTACATCTCCCTCTAGTAAGCATAGACATTCATAATTAGGATCATCTGTCTCAAATTTTTTTTTTCTCTGCTGATTTGTTGTGGATAAATGCTTCTAAAAATCTCTGAAAGGCAAATGCTAGTGGGAGGCAGTTTCCATGGTGATTTTGGAGTTTGTATTGTTGTTTTTAGACATCATAAATATGGGGGTTGCTTTTGCTTGCTACTGTGGAGTTCTTATGGTAAGAAAGGTCATAGGGTAGAAGGTGAGGAGGGTGTGGCCGTCCCAGTGGTCTGGGTCTCCTGTGATGTACATTTAGAATCTTTGTGTCTTTCATGTCTGTGTGTCTAACTGCATCATTTATTGCTGAATCTGATCTGGGGTGGACATGTAACTCAGATATCCAGACAAGTACTCCACAGAAATATTCAGGCAGCATAAACAATGGAGTTGGGGGGAGGGGTTTCCATGACAAGTTACTGAATGAAAGTTGATGAATGTATCTTAATAAAGCAGAAAATACATAACTTGTTTTCCTGCAAACTCATTTTCTCTCTAAGAAAAACTATTTTAATGTTTAGTGTAAGATGAGGGAGATAAAGCCATTGCTTCCTTCAAAGTCAAATTCAAATTCATTTCCCTTTACCATTTATAAAACATTAATATTAAGAGAATGAGAGCCTGTACATTATACAATATCTGTAATAGCTTAGTTTACATTAGGACAGGTATTTCCAGATAATATACCTTTATATAATTTAAATCTCTATTTTTTCCTTCAAGTGTTGCCTTATAACTTGTGTAGTGAAGAATTTAAGCTTGCCCAAAGAGAAGTCTGGCTTTTATCCTGTGCTCTGGGGAAGTAACTTCTAAGTCCCTGGAATGTTTTGCCTGATAAAAGTGTCTTTGTTTATCTGGGGGCTTTGAGGTCACATCAGATACTCTAACAATGTGATTTAGGGTGGGGCTTTGGGTCATGCAGTGTCAGCTTAATTTATAGAGGGGCTGGAGACTGAGGTCAGTCATGTGGGTGGAAAACCAGATCTACGTTACTGAGCTCCAATAAAAACTCTGGACACGAAGTCTTGGGTGAACTTCCCTGGTTGGCAATATTCTGTGTGTATTGCCACACATTGTTATCCAGAAAGCTAGCACTGTCTACAGCTCCACTGGGAGCGGGCAGGCAGAAGATCTGCATGTAGAACTTTCCTGGACTCTGCCTCTTGTGTCTTTTCCCTTGGCTGATTTTACCTGTGTCCTTCCACTGTAATAAACTGTGAGTACAACAGCTTCCAGTGACTTCTGTGAGTGCCATTAGCTAATTATCCAAGCTGACGGTGATGTGGGGGACCCTTGAACTAGCAATTTGTGTCAGAAGTGAGAGTGGTTTTGGAAACTGTTCCCTAACTTTGCACAACTTTAGTTAAATTAGGACATTAAAACTTGGAGTTGGTGAAGCCCCTCCCAACCCCATCACAGGTTGGGTTCCCCAGGAGACAGATTTTGAGACTCTGAGATCTGTGTGCAGGAGGTTTATTGGGGAATGCTCCAGGAGCAACTCCTATGACGGGAGCAAGGGAAGCAGGATTGGACAGAGGGAGGAGTTGAGCTGTGATGCAGTCACAACGGGAGTTCTCAGCTGCTCCCATGTGAACCTCTGGAGCTAGGATGGCCTTTCAGAGTTGTCATGAACCAAAGCAAATGAACTGGGCCTTTATATGAACCCTCTGCACCCCTCTACTCCCAACCAATCATTAGATGTATATTATACCTCGGGATGGTGTGTAACTTTTGGGGAGGCAGCAACCATCAGCTGAGGGAAGCTCCTGGGGAGAGACTCAGCCATGAATTATCAGCAGGCAGCTTGCCTAGCAGCTGGGGAAATTAGTGCCTCAGACATAAAGAGAAAATCTGGATGTGGCACCAGATTATACACTATACCTTCCTTTTTAATTTTCTCTGGTTCTACTGACTGTCAGGGCCAGGGACAACTTCACTTACAGTCAAATTATGAGGTGAAGAATATAAAATATGGTGTATGTAAGTGTCTTATTTCGAAAACCTCATGTAAGATTACATGTCCCTACAAAATAAAATACTCGAGAAGAGACTTTGAATTTAGAAGAAAGAAATGATGGAAGTCTGTGGAAGCAAGGACAAAAAACATTAAGTTAAAATGTTAAACGCAAATTTCAATTGAAGCACAATCACGAATATAAGACATCTCTGAAATTGTCATATGTATTTGTGGAGAAAAATAGTTTGGAATCTTTGAGAAGTTCAAGTGTAGTAGATGCTGTCAGTGCCCTACCCATGTCCCCCGTGTTTATCCTGGAGGTTACCCCCAGAGAGTCCCCTACATACAGTTTCCTGTGTCTCTGCCTGAGTGTGAAGTGTGGCTATTGAAAATTTTAAATTACATTTGTGGCTTGTATTTTATTTCTATTGCACAGCACTTTCTAAACAATCTCTCAGAAAATTCCCCGAAGAATTAAAGCCCAGTTGCCCTTACATGTAACCAGCTCATTAGCAAAACCTTTGTTGGTTTCTACCTTCCCTGTCTTACTTCCTCATTCTCTCCTCATGCCTCTTGGGATCACCTCCCAAATAAACTACCTCTGCTCAAACCCTTGTTTTAGGGTCTGCTTTGGGTGGGAGAGTAAGTAGGGTGTGAGGGCAGAGGACAAACTAAAGACATTAAGTGAGCTACTGTTTTATGACCTGATCCCAGAAGATTCTTGATGCTACTAGACTTATGATCCCCTCTGTCTCCCCATCAAAAATTTCTGTTGAGTCCCTAATGCACATAGGATAAAGCCCATACACCTTAGCATAAGAACCTTCACCATCTGCCCAAGGCATCCCTCACCTTGAAACCCACAGACTTGCTACACTGCATGTCTTTCCTATCTCCTCGTTCTTATATATGATTTTTTCAAAGCCTGAAATTTGCTTTCCCTTACTTTTCTCTGTCTCTGGCAAACTCATCCATATTTTAAACCCCAGCTCAAATGTAAACTATTATATTAGATATTCCCTAGAGTATCTAATCTCTTGTTATCTTCCTTCTTGATAATCTCACAATTCTCTCATCCATGTATTAAAGCATTCCAAGGTATATTATAATTACCAGTTTTTGTATATCTCCTACATTCTACTTAATATATGCTCCTATGAGCAGTCTGTTTCTCCACTAGCAAGCAGGATTTCCGGTACATAAAAGCCTCTTAGTGAAATGTGGACTGAAGAGCCTGAGAGGCCTTAGAACAGAACATCTCAAGTTTCCATTAAGAAGCCCTAACTGGAAGGGATAATGGGATGTAGAGGAAGGAGTACATAGCAGGAGATACTCACTAAAAGATAAACTCATGGCAGTAAATAAAATTTCATAGCTAATCTAAAAATTACACATGGATTTTGTATTTTACTCTATAATGTATCTCTTTATTGTGGCATAAAAATGTTTGAAATTGACACTAGGGAAATGAAACATACAAACTCTTTTCTACTTATCTTATTAGCTAATGGACAAGATGCTTTTTAGTTGTTTATTAATTTCAAAAAATTGTACTGAACTGAAGCAAGCAGAAATTACATGGGATATCCAGCTTTAGGTGGACCCTTGCAATGTGTAGAAAGCCACTGAATGTTGAAAGCCCAGTGGTACATAAATGCATGGATATAAATGGCAACAGCTTTTTTTTTCTCTTTTTTTCCTCCCCTTTTCTTTCCTTTTCTTTTCTTGGCTCTTCTTTTCCAGCCAGTATGCTTCCTTATTGTATATTCTTGTCTCCTTTGTCATATATTAAATGACCATATAGGCATGGGTTTTTATCTGGGTTCTCAATTCTATTCCATTGATCTATGTGTCTGTTTTTATGCCAGTACCATGCAGTTTTGATTACTATAGCTTTGTAGTATAATTTGAAACCAGGAAGTGTGATGCCTCCAGCTTTGTTCTTTCTCAAGATCACTTTGGCTATTTGAGGTCCTTTGCATAGCTATACAAATATTAGTCTAGAGGCATGCAGCTGCTCAGATGCAGGGGCTAGCTGCAGGCATATACACAGGGATAGGTCAATGACAGGAATCAGGGCTGGATGCAAGCCCACAAACAGCTTTGCAGGCCTTAGCTTTTGGTGTGTACTCACCATAGGCATGCAGACAGGTGGTATGGGCTTGTGACTGGAGTTGGGGCCAGTGTCGCACAAGTGCACAAGGGCAAGGGCTAGGCTACATGTACACACAGTGATGGAAGCCAGTGACAGGAGTCAGGAGCCACATCTAGGCCCACGAGCATCTGTGGGGTCCTTGGCTGTCACATGCACACACAGCTGCAGAGACGGGCTGGCTGCCAGTGTGGGTCTTAGGTTCTGGTGGGAAGGAGGGATGGAATTAATGGGGTGGGACTTATGGAGCAAAAACCTCAGCAGTGAAACCTGTAGGGGTCTGTGGCAGCTTTATTTAAAAAAAACCCATCAGCACTTTCTACTGTCTTCCTACTTATCAGTGCCTTTTACACAGTGTGAACACTGTAAACATTTGTTGAATATGGTTACCTCGGGAAAGTGTTCGTTTTTAGATTAGTGTGCTAATGTGGTAATTCACAGTAGTGAGTTTGTTACTTTACTACAACTTAGTCATGGTATTTTTAAAAATATGAAAAATAGAAAATACAAAATGTCAAGATCCTTTTATAGAGTGGACTGTGGTGGCCTTCCCCCCATCCCCTTTTTTCCTACAACTGCCCCCCAAAAATTTGTTTTTAAATTAAGCCAGCAATAGATTCTTCAGCACTATCAACTAGTGGTAATTTTCTGAGACTTTGGTTTTCCAAAATCACATTATAAATGTGGTGCTTTTCTGTGGAATCCAAGATATCACTTACTCTAGTTGCCTTGAAAGACATCACAGCAGTAGCTCCTCAGTGCATTTAAGTGTGTGTGGTAATATCACTGGCAATTAAGAGAAATGTTGGTAACACATCTTTTTAAAAACACTGCTGGATTTCTAAGGCCAGAAAATTCTAGTGGCAAATTATTGGTCATATACTATAGTCCTTATTGTGAGATTTACTAGAAATTCCATTTTGACAGCTATTTCTCCACAATGATTAGATAAAGGAGAATGGGGGGGAAATCAGGCAAATTCTTTTTTTGAACTCTTGATGAGAACACATGGAGGAATATGAAAGGTAGCCAAGCATTCTTTAATCTTCTGGCAACAGTCAAGATCTTTTGGATTTTTAAACTGATCTGACCAAATCTTCGGAAGGGTTGGTACTATTATTAATACTAAGGAGGGTATCTACTAAGGAAAGTTGAGGAGATTTTTAAAAATCACGTGTTTATTCCCCAAGATGTTTTAGTGGCTGCAAATCTTATATATTTGCATGCATAATGAAAAATCTTTCCTCCATTTCTTATCAGACTAGGCCAATGATATAAAGGTGTAGATATCCTGGAAGTTCACCCAACTTAAGGTTTTACGTATCACTACAGATTGACACAGTTGTAATGCTATAAAAACAATCAATAGGTGTAGTGTTTCAATGTGTCTACTTAAAACACTGAAAACCACAGTGACTTGTACAATAAAAAATAACTTTGTAAGCTTACACCCAGAATGCCCTGTTTGCACCAACATTGTTAATGGGAACAGAGAAGCATTAAATAAAGACTGCAGGTGTTGTCTAATGGGGTTGGTAATTAATTCATGCAATACAGCACTAACTTACCTTTTCATGGGTAATTACGATACTAAATCACCAATGAACCCTAGTAATATTTTAAATCTTTTAAGTTGCTACCAGATGTACAAGTTTTGGAATAATTCTTCTCAGTTTCTACTAACAAATACATGATGTATGTTTTCTTAATTTAAATGGGATATTTTTAGTCTAAAATTAAAAGATGTTGAGTGTGAATAAAACAGTCTCCATAAAAATAAAACAACTGCTCACTTCACATTTCTAAGTTAGGGTTTGCTTATCATAAAGCCTGAGTTGCCAGTTTCTCAGACCTATAACTTTTCTATTTCACTGAACATCTGAAATTTAGCACTGAACAAAAAACCCAGGAAGCAAATACAGAGTTTTCCCTTGGGAAAATTATCAAATAGGAAAAGTGGCTTCTTAGTGTGTGTCCTCTCATTGATTTAACTTTGAGATGGGGGATCCATATCTCCAAGTCTGACCTACCTTTCCATGAACACTGACACAGCCTTTAACCACCCAGGACAGAGTACTAGCATCTCTCCCTCTCCCCCCCGTTGCATTTTATGTGTCTCCATCCTGTTAGACAGCACAGAGATAGTCTTGAATATTTTGCATAAATGTTATACAAATTTGAATTTGTATAATAGGGAATCATTCATGGGGTTGGGTCCCCTCAGTATTGTGGGATTTACCTCCAGATGCTCTACCAGATTTCCACAGTAAATACTCAAGAAAAATCACCTTCAGCTTCCTGCAGAGGTAGGGGAAAAGGAACCATTCTGAAACACTCAAGAGCACTCCATTCTTTTTTTTTTAATTTTTTTTTAAATTTTATTTTTTTTAGCTGAGCCATCCTGCTACCTGTTGGCAGCTCAGCGGCTGCTCAGCTCGGGCTGGACTCGAACTGCTGTTGCTCAGAGCTCAAACTCTTGAGTGAGCTCTTAACCAACTGAGCCACTCGGCCGGCCCAAAAGCACTCCATTCTTAACAAGGCCTGACCTTAGCGGAAAAGAGTTAACCGGAGCCTAACCTGCTGGGGTTATTATCAAAACCTAACTAACCTGAGGAAGGGAAATACCGAGCTCCAGCTCACTTTAGCCATCCTGTCCCACATATGGGGAGAGAAAAACCTAAGAAAGCAACTGTGACGTACACAGTCCTAAGGCTCAGGCTCACTAAAAAAGTGAAACCTAATCACAGAACTGTAAAACACTTTCCTTCTCTCACAACTCACCACCACATTACTAAAGACCTATTTACAGCAGTTCTTTTTACCCAGTATATCATGTTCGGCTTTCAATGAAAAATTACAAGGCATACCCAAAGGCAAAAAACAGAATTTGGAGAGACAGAGCAAGCATCAGAAGCAGACCCACATATGGCTGAGATATTGGAATTATCACACCAGTAATTCAAAACCCCAATGATAATATGCTGAGGCTTCTAATGGATAAAGTATACAACATGAAAGAACAGATGGACAATGTAAGCAGAGGGATGGAATTCCTAAGAACCCCCCCCCCACACCCATGCTAGATATCAAAACACTGTAACAGAAATTAGGGATGCCTTTGTTGGACTTATTAAGAGACTGACATGGCTAAGGAAAGAATGACTGAGAATTTCCCCCAAATTAAAGTCAGACATCAAAGCACAATACCAGGAGGCTCAGAGACCATCAAGCAGAATAAATGCCAAAACAAACAAACAAACAAACCTAGGTATAACATTATTAAACTACAGAAAATTGAAGACAAAGAAAAGACCCTGAGGGAAGCCAAAGAGGAAAAAAACACCTTACCTATCAAGGAAAAAATATAAGAATTACATTTGACATCTCCTCAGAAACTGTGCAAATAAGATGAGAGTGAATAAGATATTTAAAGTATTGAGGGGGAAAAACCAACAACCTAGAATTCTGTACCATGCAAAATTATACTTTAAACATTAAAAGAAATGAAGACTTTTTCAGGCAAACAAAAATTTAGAAGAAAGACAAATACTGCATGATCTCACTTATATGTGAAATCTAGACAAGTCAAAACTCATGGAAACAGAGAGTAGAATGATGACTACCAGGGGCTGGGAGTAGGGGGATTGGGGAGGTGTGGTTTGAAGGTTAGACTTTGCAACTAAAAGATGAATAAGTTCTGGAGATCTAATGCACACTATAGTATTTATAGTCAACAATATTGTATTATAAACTTCAGAGTTGCTAAGAGACTAGATTTTAATTGTTCTCACACACAAAATGATGATAATGTGACATGATAGAGGTATTAGTTAATGCCACAGTGGTAATCATATTGTAATATGTAAATGTATTAAATCAACATGTTGTACATCTTAAACTCATACAATGTTATATTGTCAATTATATCTAAATTTAAAAAATAATAGGGGAATTTTTTTCCAGTAGATCTGCTTTGCAAGAAATGTTAAAAGAAGTTCTTTACAGAGAAGGAAAACAATATAGGTCAGAAACTTGGCTCTACGTAAAGAAAACAAGAGCTTCAAGGAAGGAATAAGTGAAGCTAAAATAAATACATTTTTTTCTTATTCTTTGTTGATCTAACAGTTAACAGTTTGTTCACAAATATAGTAGCAACAATGTATTCAATTGTGTATGCTTATATATATATATCATATATATGTTAAGATATGATTATAAATAACTGAAATGAATGACAGTAATGATACAAAGGGTGGGAGGAAGGAATTAGGATAATTTTGTTATTAGAAAGTACTCATGGTAACTGTGAAGTGGAACAGTGTTGTTTAAAAGTAGACTTAGAATACTTGTAAATGTATATTGCAAATTGTTGGGCAACCACTAAAAAGTTTTTAAAAAAAGTATAACTGATATGCTGAGAAAGGAAAGAAAATGGAATCATATAAAATGCTCAATTAAAACAAAAAAATGCAGAAAAATAGTGGAAGACAAAAACAGGGTCAGTGACCAAGGACAACAAATAGAAAACAGTACAGGAAATCAGTATTGTGGAATCTCAAAAAACTGGAAATGGAACTGCCTTATGACCCAGCAATTCCACTCTTAGGTATTTATCCAGAAAAACCCAAGAGGCTAATTCGAAAAAATATATGGCCCCTATGTTCAATGCATCGCTATTTACAAGAGCTAAGACTTGGAAACAGTCGAAATGTCCATCGGTAGACGACTGGATTAAGAAACTGTGGTACGTTTACATAATGGAGTATTACTCGCTATAAAGAAGAATGAAATAGTACCATTTGCAATGATATAGATGGACCTAGAGAACATTATGTTAAGTGAAATAAGTCAGTTGGAGAAAGACAAATACCACATGATCTCACTTATATGAGGAATCTAAAGAACTGAATAAATGAGTAATGGAAACAGAAATAGTTTCAGAGACACAGGAAAAACTGAGGTTGCTAGACGGGATCGGGGTGGAGATGAGGGAGAAGGGGAAGGGACGAGACAACATAAATTGTTAACTACAATATGGCCTCAGGGATAGAAAAGACAGTTTGGGGAATATAATCAATAATGTTGTAAATATTTTTTAGGGGGCCAGATGGTCTCATGTCTTGTTAGGGGGACCACTTCATGGACAGTGTAGAGGCCTGACAACTGCACTGTACATTTGAAGGTGCTGTTGAATAATATTATATGTCAACTATAATTTAATACATATATAATCATGGGATGTGGAGTATAGTGTGGGAATGGAGTCAATGGAATTGTAATAGATAAGTATGATATCGGGGGTGGGGGGCAATGGATGGGGGAGGGGGGTTGTCACTTTGTGAGGGGTGAAAAGGATAACTATTGCATTGTTTTGTACACCTGAAACTAATAATAATAATAAAAAGAAACAGTAAAAATATGGTAGATATTAATTCAACTGTATCAGTGATCACTTTGAAGGTCTAAATGTACAAGTTAAAAAACAGACTGTCAAATAGATAAAAAAACATGACACAACTATATGTTGTGTACAAAAAAACCCATCTTAAATATAAAGACAAATAAAATTAAAAGCAAATGGATGGGCAATAGATGATTGGATAAAGAAGATGTGGTACATATATACAATGCAATATTACTCGGCCATAAAAAAAGAATAAAATCTTACCATTTGTGACAACATGGATGGACCTGGACAGTATTATGCTAAGTGAAATAAGTCACAGAGGACAAATACCATATAATCTCACTTATATGTGGAATCTAAAAGAACAAAATAAATGAACAAACAAAACTGAAACAGACTCAGATGCAGGGAACAAGCTGATGGTTGCCTGATGGGAGGGGAAGTGGGGGGCAGGGCGAAAAAGGTGAAGAGATTAAGAAGTACA
The DNA here is from genome assembly GCF_001890085.2 of Hipposideros armiger. NCBI lineage: Eukaryota > Metazoa > Chordata > Mammalia > Chiroptera > Hipposideridae > Hipposideros > Hipposideros armiger. The sequence continues at coordinate 1,160,623 of NW_017731357.1, read as the reverse complement.
AATGGGTAGTTACAAAATACTCTTAGGGATGTGAAGTAAAACATAGAAATATGGTCAATAATATGGTAATAACTATGTATTGTGCCAGGTGGGTACTTGATTGGTCAGTAGGATCACTCCTTAAATTATATAAGTATCTAACCACTATGCTGTACACCTGAAATTCATATAAAATAATATTTAATATCACCTGTAATTCAAAAATTAAAAAAGGAGAAGACGAGGGGCATAAGAGGTTCAAACTTCCAGGTGTAAAACAAATAAGACATGAGGATGTCATGTACAGCATAGGAAATGTAGTCAGTAATATTGTGATAGTGTGGTATGGTGTCGGCTGGTTTCTCAATTTATCATGGTGATCACATTTTTAGGTTTATAACTGTTGGATAACTATGGTGTACACCTGGAACTAATACAGTATTGTATATTAGCTGTATTTTAATAAAAATCTTAAAACAAAAACAAAGTGTTATCATCTAATCTGAGAAACTAACCCTCGTTAAAGTGCTAATGAGGAAGGCTATACTACAGAACAATTAAACTAGAGTCCCTGGAGTTTCTCACATGATTTCAGTGTGAAGCCAGGATTAAGAACCACTGGACTCTACAGTACTCTTTTGAAACAGATATTGATAGTTACAAGTCAAGAGAGAATAGCATTTATATGGGCTAATCATCTCACACATTTTCTCCATCTATGTCAGTCACTCTTTTTAGTGTTTATCAGAATCACACCTAGAGGGACTGTTAAACCATATTTCTGAACCCCACTCCCAGAGTTTCTGATTCAATAGGTTTCGAGTGGGGCCCAATAATTTGCATGTCTATCAAATTCCCATATAATGCTGATTCTGCCAGTCTGAGGACCACATTTTGAGAACGAATGATCTATACAAAGGACCAGCCATATCCAGTTGAAAACGGTATTTTAAGACATGCTGCTTAAACATGACCAAGTATGACTTATTCCAGGCATGCAAGGCCTATTCAACATTCAAAAATCAATGTAATACATTACATCAGCTGAGTAAAGAAGAAATATCATGATCATATCAACAGTCACAGAAAGTATTTGACAAAATCCAACATCCATATATGATTAAAAATTCTCAGCAAACTTCTTCAGGCAGTTTAGGTTATTGATTTGAGATCTTTTTTTCTTAAAGATTTTATTGGGGACTTGGGGGAGGAGAGCAGTGTTGCAGAGTCGGGGAAGGGGAACAGACAAGGTGCTGTCCTTTTTGTTCTTCAGTCTAGTTGTGGAGGATGTTGTTTCACTGGTCCATGTTGGTATTATCATTGCGCTCTTCCCGGGTGAGGCAGTCACCTGCAGGCCATTGGACGGCCACTCACAGAAGCTCACAGAAGCGCACGCCCGCTACCAGCCAGCCCCTTGCAGCCTAAGCCGTTGCCGGCGTCTCACGGCAGCCTAGCTCCAGGTTGAGCTGTTGTTCACCATCGTAGCTGTAGAGGGCGCAGCGTCACTGGCCCCCATGTGGGATCAGAACCAAGGCTCTGCTGCTCAGAGCTGGCATCCCAAGCCAACTCTTAATCAACGCACCACTCAGCCAACCCGAGATCTTCTTTTTCAGTGCAGGTATTTACAGCTATAAATGTCCCTGTGAACACTGTTTTGCTGCCCATGAGTTTTGTTTGTCTGTGTGTGTTTTTTCACTTTTACTCATCTCAATGTATTTTCTAATTTTCCTTATGATTTCTTCTTTGAGTCATTTGTTATTAAAGAATGTTTTCATTTCCATGTATTTGTGAATTTCCCAAATTTTCTTTTATTATTGAGTTCTAATTTTACTTCATTATTGTCAGAGGACATATTTTGTATGATTTCAATTTTTTCAAATTTATTAACATTTGTGGGCCGGCCGTGTGGCACATTGGTTAAGAGCTGGCTTGGGACGCCAGAGGGCCCAGGTTCGGATTCCACATATGAGGGCCAGTGACACTGCCCTCTGCAGCTAAGATGCTGAACAACAGCTCAACTTGGAGCTGGGCTGCCATGAGTCACCGGCAATGGCGTAGGCTGCAACCCCTGCTGCAGTGGGTTGCCATGAGCTACCATGTGTAGCCAGCAGCCAGCGTGAGTGGCCAGCAGCCTCAGTGAGCGGCCCTCCAGAAGCCGGCAACTGATCTGCCTTGCCCGGGAAGAGTGCAATTATGGTGTCAACTTGGGCCAGTGAAGCGACGTCCTCCACAACTAGACTGAAGAACAAATGACAGCAACTTGTCTGTTCCCATTCCCCCAATTGCCCAGCGCTGTTCCCATCCCCCAATTCCTCCCCCCCAAAAAAATCTTTAAAAAAATTTATTAAGATTTGTTTTATGGCCTAACATATGGTCTATCTTGGAGAATGTTCACTTGAGAAGAATATGTATTCCACTGTTGTTGGGTAGCATGTTCTCTGATGTCTGTTGGGTCTGCTTGGTTTCTAGTGTTGTTTTAAGTCTTCTATTCTCTTACTGGTCTTCTATGTAGTTCCTTTATTCATCATTGAAAGTGTGGTATTAGAGTCTCAAACTCTTGTTGTTGATTTGCATATCTCTCCCCTTAGTTCTGTCAGTTTTTATTTCATTAATTTTGGGGGTTTTGTTGTTAGGTGAAGTTTCATTTCAGTCATTGTATTTTTAAATTCCAGAATTTCTTTTTTTTTTAAGATTTTTTTTTATTGGGGAATTGGGGGAATGGGAACAGTGCTGGGGAATTGGGGGAAGGGGAACAGACAAGTTGCCTTCATTTTGTTCTTCAGTCTAGTTGCGGAGGACGTCGCCCCACCGGCCCAAGTTGGCACCATCATTGCGCTCTTGCCGGGCAAGCAGATCAGTCGCCGGCTTCTGGATGACCGCTCACAGCGGCTGCTGGCCGCTCACGCTGGCTGCTGGCTACACACGATAGCCCATGGCAACCCACTGCCACAGGGGCTGCAGCCTACACCATCGCCAGCGACTCATGGCAGCCCAGCTCCAGGTTGAGTTGTTGTTCAGCATCTTAGCTGTGGAGGGCAGTGTCACTGGCCCTCATATGTGGGATCCGAACCGGGGCCCTCTGGCGTCCCAAGCCAGTTCTTTTTTTTTTTTTTTTTTTAAGATTTTTTTATTGGTGAATTGGGGGGATGGGAACAGTGCTGGGGAATTGGGGGAAGGGGAACAGACAAGTTGCTGTCCTTTTGTTCTTCAGTCTAGTTGTGGAGGATGTTGCTTCACTGGCCCAAGTTGGCACCATCATTGCGCTCTTCCCGGGTGAGGCAGATCAGTCGCCGGCTTCTGGACGGCCGCTCACTGCGGCTGCTGGCCGCTCACGCTGGCTGCTGGCCGCTCACACTGGCTGCTGGCTACACACGGTAGCCCATGGCAACCCACAGCCACAGGGACTGCATCCTACGCTGTCGCCAGCGACTCACGGCAGCCCAGCTCCAGGTTGAGCTGTTGTTCAGCATCTTAGCTGTGGAGGGCAGTGTCACTGGCCCTCATATGTGGGATCCGAACCAGGGCCCTCTGGCATCCCAAGCGAGTTCTTAACCATCGCACCACTCGGCCGGCCCCCAAGCCAGTTCTTAACCATCACATCACTTGGCCTGCCCAAATTCCAGAATTTCTATTTGATTCATTTTCATTATTTCTATCCCTTTATTAATATTCTCTATTTTGTGAGACACTGTTCTCATATTTTCCTTTAGTTCTTTAAGTATGCTTTCTTTTAGCTCTTTAAACATATTTAAAATAGCTACTTTAAATTTTGTCTAATAAGTCCAATGTCTAGATTTCCTTAGTGACAGTTTTTGATTGCTTATTTTCTTGTGTATGGGTCATACTTTCTTGTTTCTTTGCATGTCATCTATTTTTTTTGTTTTTGAAAATTGGACATTTCAAGTAGTATAATGTGGCAATTCTAGAAATCAGATCCCTCCACCAGGGTTTGTTGTTGCTTCTGCTTTTAGTAATTGTTTGTTTAGTGACTTTTCTAAACTAATTTTGCAAACTGTATATGTATTGTGTGTGGCCACTAAAGTCTCTACTTGGTTACCTTAGTTGTCAGCTAATGACCTGACAGCATTTTCCCTAGATGTCTGGAGTCAATAAGTCTCCAAATCTTTGTCTAGAGGCTGTGTGTGTGTGTGTGTGTGTGTGTGTGTGTGTGTTGGAGCATGCCTTCAACACTACCAGGTAGTTTACAACTCTGTCTTAGCCTTCAATTTCTGCTGATTCTCAGATTCATTCAGAGGTGTGATTATAGCCTTCTTAAGTCTTTCTTGCACATGCTAAAAGCCCTGTGCATGTTTGTGGCCTTCTAGATTCTCAAAAATATATTGGAGCTTTTTCAGAGCTTCTGTGTATGTCTCATTCATTCCTCAGCTTTTCATTTTAAGTTCCCTGGCTACTCTATTGTTTGCATCAACTGCTATCCATCACTTCAAGCTGATGTGATATTAAAACATTTGAGAAGACCCTCTCCATCACTCAGGTAGAAATGTTTAGCACTGGGAGAGTTTGAGTGAGCTAAAAAAAAAAAAAAGGAAAGTCTTTCAAATGGTGACTTCCAGGGACTCATTTGGTAATGACTGCTATTTGGGAGTGAAGTTTTGAATGATCTCCAGCCCTCCTCTGCTTTCTCTGGTACTGAGAATGCAGGCTGTTATTTTTCAAAACTGCTGTGGAGCTGGGGAGAAGCTGATGGGATTAGGGTAAATTAAAATGCCACAAATCTTGTTGTTCTTATCTAGATGCAATCATATTTCTTGACTAAACACTCCCCCATGTTGCTACAAGCCTTCAGTTCATTTCCAGAGTACCAGAGAAGTTGATTTTGACAATTTTTATCAATTTTTTCATTGCTTTTATGAAGGAACAAAAGTTCAGAGTTCTTTACTCCCAACATTTTCACTGATTCCTCCCCTGCTTTTTTTGTTCATCTTATAATGGAAAATCATCCATTTTTTAAAAAGCAATGAGAAAGTTACCTTTTTGTACTTTAAAAAAATTGTTTATTTTGTTAACCCAACTGTGACTAGGATGGCATTGGTGATGAAAATCTTTACTTTTGAAGTAAAATTTGATATGTCATATTATTATTCCTTTAGGTATCCTCACTGAAAAAGAAACAAAATTAAGAAATCAAATTTAAAAGTCTGAATCAACATGTCCAGGTGATATATACAAAGAATCATAAATGTGTGCAATGTTTTAATGATGGTAAATTGTATAGAAGCAAGCAAAAAAAAATTTTTGCCTACAAGAGTTTCAGTTCTATATAATGCTGAGATTGTAACACATAAGCTATTCCAAGTTAAAATTAAGACTGCCATAGCAATGAACCAAATTTTTCCCATCTTTCTTTGATGATGCTGTAAGCTTAGAATAAAGTGTCAATTTGCCTTAACTTGGAATTCTTTGTTACTTTTGAAAGTTAACCTGAAACATACTATTTCTATCATTTGGAACTGAGTTTTATGCTATTTCCAAATCCTATACATTCTTCCTAAGAGAAATGATGAAAACTTCTATGAAAACTTTGCCTGCAATAAGTCAATAATAAAACTAATTGAAAATCTAGCAATTTTAAATGCAAAATATCTGTGAATTTCTCATGGAATGTTTATATAATGACATAATTTTAACAGATCTGAAGTGGGATGTGGATTTTATTTCAAAATCGTTTATAAATTTTCTGTCAGAATATGGAAGTATGTGTGTGTGTGTGTGTGTTTAAAAAAACCAGCTTGCCTTATTTGATATTAGCATGTCTTGTGTTTCCAATTAACAGTAAAAGAAGAGTTGGCCTAATTTTAATCAGATTAGTGGTATGTTGGTGAGATTCTGACAGCATCTGAATATTCACGTGAAAAATAAATGCAAACCCTGGAGTGAAAAAAGCCTCCAAGCATGGAGGACTTGGCCACATGTGAGAGCTGGAACCTGTGCGGAGACAAAACGTGCATGCAGGATGCACTACATTTCTGTTCTCTGTACTTTCAGCACCCTCCAAAATATGACTCTCTTCGTGCAAAATGGTGATGCAAATTCTGTTGATAATATCTAGATTTCAGATGAAAATAGAAGCTCTGAGGACAGTCCCTGAGTCCTTTATCCTTAGATTTCAGACACAGACAGTACCTTCAGATATTAGTTTGGGGCCTAGAATTTTTATGCTAGTTCGTTCTGTAAATAGTATTTTACTTCATGGAAGAAACAGAGAGAGTGTTCTTATTATGATGATTAAAAAATAAAACGTTCAGAGTTCCCCTGCATGCAAAGCAAGTCATCAAGTCATCATACAGTGAGTTAACATTCACAGCCGTAGTCCTCCAGACTCTTAAGTATGAAGCAGACAGTATTGCCATGGTTACACATAAAAGAGAACTGCACAAAGCAAGCCCATTACACAGTGTTATGTGCATACTGTGGGTAGTGCAGGAGGCAATTAAGAAGCTGTATGTTTAGAGGATGTGAGAATATGAAAACATGACTTGTCATGGAATGGTCATAGCTCTCCAACACAGTATATAAGCTCTGATGCGGGCTGTTTTCCTAAAGGTTCAAGGTATTATTAAGCTGAATTCTGACTACACAGGGACTCAAGTATCAAATAAATTGAGTACCTGCTATGTTTCAGGAATGGTTCATGGGGAAATCATTGGGCATTGGGGAAACAATGATAAAGCACTTCCTTCCCAGTGAAGACTACATTTAGAAGTTCTCTTCACACTATCAGGAAGCAGGATTTCACAGGTGAAATTGTAACTGAAGCATAGTGGAATTCATTAATTAATACATACGATTATGTTGCTCCCTTGCCATTCCTTTGACACTGGGCCTTGAAGAGTTAATGGCATTTAGATAGATGGAAAGGGAAAGCCTTTTTGATGAGGGGAACAGGATGCATAGAGGCAGGACTAAATAGACTACAGTGAGAAACCCAGACTTCTTAAAACAAAATTACTTGAAGTTTTCAGTTATCTAATAAAGGAATGGGCTGTTTTCTGTATAAATTTAATTTGTTTAAATGAGAAATAATATGCAAATATAAAATTGTCATATTCTACCAATAGACATCTTCTCTAAAAATGCAGTCGAGCATTTTGATCAAATGAGACATTGTGTAAAAAAATATTTTGAAAAAATTTAAGTGTTCTAACAAATGCATTATTTATTCTTATCTTCCTTATCTGCTTTATCAGAGGAAGCAAGAATGAGAGCAAGAAGAAAACTGATGTGTTGTCTGCCATTTGGCTGTGTCTTCTTGAAACTGGAATATTTTCTGAAGTTGTTTTCCTCTTCTTTACTTTTTTTTCACTTTTCTTTTCCTTTTTTCATTCATTCAGCATATATTTAATGCATGCCTTATTTTTGCCAGGTACTGTTACCTCTGATCAGTAAGCAAAGCAGACAAAAATTCCTGCAGTTGTGCAGATTACATTGTAGTGGGTGGAAACAGTTTATTAGATGATGACACATGTGATGGAGATAAATTAAGTAGGGAAGAGATTAGGAAGTATGTATGTAGGGTGGGATGGGAGTTGTAATTATGAAGAGATGACCTCCTTGAAAAGGTGACGTTTTGACAAAAACTTGAAGGCGTGATCTATTTAGATATATGGAAGTAGAGTGTTCAAGGCGGAGGGAACATCCAGTGCACAAGCTCTGAGGCAAGTTTATGCCAGGATGTTCAAGGAACGGCCAAGAAACCAATGTAGCAAGAGCAGAAGTGAAAGAGGGAGAGAGTTGAAGTCAAAGAGGCACGTGCATGTGTGTGCACACACTGTATTTTGGGGAAAAGGGATGCAGATGGTGTAGGACTTTGTAGGCTTTTATAATGAGATGGAAAGCCATTATTCATTTTGTTTTAACATAGGTCTATTTGATAATGCAATCCACAGGAAAGATTTGTAGGTTTTCGATGCTAATAACATAAACAGAAATATATCAAACAGTAACATTGGGGGAAATATAGAGCTTTGATTTCAGCTCAGTGCTTTAATATCTATTTGCAACTTGCCTTAGTCAGAGAAAGGCCATAATCTAGTACTTTGTGATCAATCTATCCATCTCCCATTTCTACCAAATATACGTACATCTGAGGCATATTCACACCCCAATGTCTATAGCCCTTCCAAATGTAAGGGTATTTAGGAGGAGAACATCAGCATGCCTTTTCCCCAAGGGTTGCCATACATTTCTTCATCCCCCTCTACTCCATGCTCCACTCCTAGTCTGGTGATCTGAGAGGTTTACCTCTATCCCATACAAGCACACAAGTGCCACAAGAGCAAGAGCCTTGTCTATCTTGTTCAACAAGATATCCCAGAGGCTAGAAGAGTCCTCGACTAGAAGATTTTGTTGTGTGAATTTATAAAAGAAATGCTAGTTCTTCAAACATAATAGTTGAGAATCCCTAATCCAGGGCGACTCATATTTTAATATATCTTCAGGATACTTTCTTCAATCCAAATAGATGATTCTACTAAACAATAGTTGTATTAGTCATGATTCTCCAGAGGGAAAAAAACAGTAGAATGTAGATGTATAGATATAATTAGATATAGATATATAGATACAGATATCCTGTTTGTTATATGATATTTATTGTATATGTTTATCATATATATTTTTTTGGCACCCTCTGTGTATACACTTACTTAGTCCTTATTTCTAATGGTTAAATATAAAGAAAAAACAATTATTCTCAATTGAATACTGTTACTTCACTTTAATACAGACTTTTCATTATAAGTATTTGCAAGCATTTGATTTATATTACCATTTAGCTTAGTCATGCCAAAGCATTTATATATTGAAATGTGTATCATTTAATCAATAATGGTTTCCTTTGTTTTATTTGTCCTTCCTACTGTAGTTAGAGCAATACATTTCTCCCTTTGTTTTTTAAATTCTGTGTGCAGGTATACTGTATTATTTATACATTTCATTTCAGAATATTAAAGAGGAGTGTTAGAAAATATATATTATAAAAATAGAGCACTGAGTATAAAATGATTGAGGATGACATCAGATTCTCAAGAAATCTTATATCACTGCAGCCCCCCAACCTCTGCACCCCAGCCATGGGAGTACAGTTCACTTCCATAGTAGCCTCTCTTCTTGATTTGCCCTCAGTGAAGCCTGTGAGCCAAATTCTACTCCAATCCCTGCAGCCTCCAAATTCTGGAGGTCACAGATGTCCAGGTGGCTTTCTTAAACCACTCAACTAAGGAAGAGGGAAGTATGACAGTACTTCAGTAAATTTTACTCTGAAGAAAGTTTCTCCATCAACACAACAATTTCTTCTTATTAATCTTGTGTGCCCTGTACATGTGATGACCTGAAATAAATAAACTGGCTTTTGCCACCTCTTCTCCAAGTCCTCCATAGATTTTCTGGCACCTTGTTTTTGAATTTGAAAGAGTTTGAGAACCTCTGCCATAACCTCAAGGCAAGCAGTTCTTCATTTTACCATATGAGAGGGTGAGGATTCCTCTAGGAATGAATATGAGAATTGGATGAGAATGTCATTCTCTATATGGTCAGCTCACTGTTGAATTTTTTATTCAAATGTTACTATCAGTGGCATGCTTAGCATATTTTGATTAGTATGTTAACAATTATCCCACTACTCTATATGACAAAATCTTATGTAACCTCCATGCTAACCACAAAGAAAATATTTCTAGAATATACATAAAAGTAACTCAGAAGTGAATCAGATTGTAATATACTCAAAGCCTCTGAACTGTGCACTTAAAAATGGTTACATGATCAATTTTATTTTATGTATATTTGACCACGATAAAAAAAATCCATCAATAATTACAGTCATTATTTAGGATTTAGACAAACAAAAGATCGCAGGTGGGAAAATTATGTCATCATTGATATTGTTTATAGTTGCTAGTACACAGTAATAATAGAAATAAGATTTCTTTCAGTTTATTTTATTATTTTTATATTCTCACAGATAATTTACACCCTTATTGCTTGCACCCAGGGCATATAACTTCCCGCTTTCCCACCCTTTTTACACCACTATAATGGTTAATTTTATGTGTGAACGTGACTGGTCCATGGAGTGCCCAGATATTTGGTTAAACATTATTCTGGGTGTGTCTGTGAGGATGTTTCTGGATGAGATTAACTTTAGATTTCATGTACTGAATAAAGTACCCTCCCTAATGTGGATGGGCCTCATCCAATCAGATGAAGACCTGAACAGAACAAAAAGGCTGAGTAAAGGAGAATTCACTCTCTCTATCTGACTTTCTTTGATCTGGGACATTGGTCTTCTCTCTTCAGACATGGACTCAGACTGGAATGTATCACTGGCTCTCCTAGGTCTCTAGCTTGCTGACTGCAGATCTTAGGACTTCCCAGCCTTCATAAATATTAATATATACAGAGGGTGCCAAAAAAATATATGCACATTTTAAGAAAAAAAACTATATTAAAATTGTAATAATATATGCTGATAACAAAAGATGCATACAAATCACATTTGACTTCTGCAATTACAAGAGTTACTCAAAGTAGTTACCATCAGCATAATTTTAATACATTTTTTTTCTTTCTTAAAATGTGTATACTTTTTTTGGTACCCTCTGTGTACAGAACTGACATGAATGCAACAGTTATTAATAAAATATGATACAAGTGTGTTGTATTGGTTATTTATATACCACAAATGGTGTGTCTCTTAGTAAAATGATTTTCTAAAATGGTGAGCAATTGTTTGTAAAGTTCTGAGCAGGACAATGTCCAATAATCGTTTGACTTATTCAATGTTTGAAATTTTGAAAAATGTTTTAGTGTATAGTAAACCAATGCAAAAAATGTTTTGTATTTCTATGTTTCTCATGTACATGACTAGCCAGCAGGATATTTAAAACACCATACAGTATCAGGAACAAGTGCTCACTTACTGGCTGAAACCCTAGTCTCTCCGACCCTTATCTAGCCAAATGCCATTCAATCTTACCCCCACACCAATTCAACGACAAAAAGTTCCCCTTGAATTTTCAGTGTCTCCCAGTGAGTGGTGCCTCATCTGTTGAGGACACCAGCTTTAGATTTTACTGGACCTTTTAATATCTGAAAGCCATCAAATAAACTATGGGATCTGTCTGGGATTTTATTCAGTGCTGAAGAAGAAACAATTTGACAAAAGAGTAGCAGTAAGAAAGAATAAAGTTGCTTACTGCTTGCACTCAATAGAGTTCAGCTGGTTCAGTGAAAATCTGTTATATTAATAACAATGCTAGAATACTAGAACAATGGTCAGTAAAAAGCAAGTACAAGGACTCAGAAATAGAAATAAGCTTGCCATATTTAAGGACTAATAAGATGTCTAGAATGGCTGAAGTGTAGTGGTAGAAGTATAGAAAACAAGGGGAAGAGTGAAGGGATTTAAGGTAAAAGAGTGACTAGGTCGTGTTAGGCCTTAGAAAGGAGTTTCAATTTTATTTGAAACACAGTGGGAGGCAGAGATATGACATGAGCTGATTTGTGTTTATAAAAGAATACCAAAGTTTTACTGATCTGAGGAGTCTAAGCTGTAAGGAAATAAGAATGGCTGCAGGGTGAACAATTAAACATCTATTGCACTCTTCCAGGGGGTTAGAATAGAAGCAGTCAAAATGAAAATATGTACTAGAACAGATCTAAGAGATTGAGGTGATTGTTCTTAATGATGGATGGTTGTAGATGGGAGGGGTAGAGAAGCCATAATGGCCTTGACCACTGGGGGATGATGATACCCTTGGAAACACTTGAGAATAGAATTTGATAGATGATTAAAAATAAAACTACTTTTTCCCTATCCTCAAAATATGTCTTGTTAGGAGAAAGACAAATGTGCTAAGTACTATAGATAGTTAAGGACTTCCAACTAGAAAATAGCCATCTAAAAATCTTCACCATCACTGTCACTGATTAAGTATAAACTGGCCTGGATCTAGCTTTCAGCAATTTTTATCTAAAGTTCAAATCTAAATTTTGCCTCTCCTTTGTTCTTAAACCAGGATTTCAACATTATTTTATTTATCCATAAAACTTTCATAGGGATAACTAATTCCACAAGGTATCATGTGAATTAATTATTGAACGATTATACAACCCTCAACAAATATTAGAAATTATATTTCAACAGCTGCTATTAAAATGGAAAAGCGTTTCTTGGTATCTCTAGATCCAAAATGAGAAACAATCAACAATCATCTGCTCATTCTCATTATGTCTGTAGAACAATTGTGAAACTCTATGTAACCAGATACATACAGGTGTTGGGGCGGGGTGATTGTGTGTGGGTGGGAATGAAGATGAACCAGATGGACATGGTTCCTTTCACAAACAAGCCCCCAAGTCATTGTCCATACATGGAAACAAAAATTGAAAGCAACCTGAATTAGCATTGAACTCAGGACATAGTCAAGGTGAGCAAAAGCATAAAAATATTGTGTCCATTCAAATTGTTGCCGCTCCTTCAAGATGCCATTCTTTCTGGCAGAGTCTATATACCGTTGCTTGAAAGTGACTTTTATGAGGCTCCTAGTTTTCTGAACATGCCAATGTGAAGGACCCCTTCTGGGTATTGCTAGAGCAAACGCACACATTAGCTCAGGTTCTGTGGGGCAAAGTTCAATACGGGAAAGAAAAGTCCAAATCACAGGATGGGATCACATATTGGTAGGTGGCATAGGGAGATGCACAGCATGGGGGAAATTGGATTTCAAGGGGGTGGGGGGAAAGATGGATAGGAGAAACAAGCAGAAAGGGGGATGAGGGCATCAGAGATCATGTCACCTATTATACTATTTTTCCTAGGGCTGACTTATAGGAGAGATGGCAGTGAGAAGTCAACTTGGGGAAAACAGAGTTTTGACATGACACTCTCTAAGGCACTAGAACAATGATAAGGTTTTCCTCTTCCTAACTTTCTTACCATATAATCATTAGCCACCTCTTACTTCCCTTTGCCTGCTTCTCTCAGTGGTGCTGGAGTAACCAAAAATAACCAGTGAGTAAATCATCCACTGGTGGTGCCCACTGATTGAAATTATCCCTAGTGAGCCATTCGGTCTTCACGTCTCACCTAGCCACCCAGAGAATTTGGGCCTTAGGAAATTCCTTGATAAACTGATTTACTTTTGTCTAATTGAGAGCAACAAAGGGAGAAAACAGAGACCTTACAAGGAATTGCAGTCTATTCTTAACCTCTTTTGCAAGGCAGCTTGCTTGGGCTCAGGAGATAAGCAGCCTCTGTCCTGAGCTGTTTGTCATAAATATTGAGTTTAGTTGAAGAGTGACCATGTCTAATGTTTCTCTTGGTTTTTAATCATTTGTCTTATCTTCTTTGGTGTGTACTCATTTTTGTGTGCATTCTGGACATTGTATTTGCAAAATTGTTCAGAGAAATTAATGTTCTCTTCCTCCAAAAGGCTTTTATGTTTGATTCCATCAAGTGCTTATTGGGGCTGGCAATTAGGGATCTCTTCACTCTAATGGTTCAAAGCTGAGCTGGAGTCTCACTGATGGACACTTTTTTTTTAGGTCCACTCTTCTACTAGAGTACATGCTTTCAGAGTCCCACCCATAAGTGAGAATCTCTAGCCCCTGCCCACCCTTGTCATACCTTCAGCAGTCCCAGGACTTTAATCCCTGTCTACTCATCCCTGCAAAACTGTTAAAAGTTCCACTCAACATTTCAACCACTTAGTATCCTCTTCTGAATTGGGAAAACACCCCCAGAGGAAACAAGGTCTAAGCACTGTTCTTAATTTCTGGGACCTCTGCCCTCACCCCATACAGGCTCTCTAAATTTTCACTCCTTTTTAAGTTTTTTGATGTCTTTATAAAGATGGTTTTTATTATTCTGTCCAATTTTTACAGTTGTCAGCAATGAAAGCATTTGGTTTGACTTCTCTAGTCTGTGGTTACCTGAACTGGCAAAGACATTGTATCATTCCATGACCTGCTGGCTTTCACTCACAGGGAGTTTGACAGATGCCTCTCAGCCTCTAGAATTTTTTTTTAGCTGAGCCATCCTGCCACCTGTTGGCAGCTCAGTGGCTGCTCAGCTCGGGCCGGGACTTGAACCACTGTTGCTCAGAGCTCAAACTCTTGAGCAAGCTCTTAACCAACTGAGCCACGCAGCCAGTCCTAGAAATTTATAGTGCAAATTAGAAACCACTGAAAACTCTACCATTTGAATGATAAAATTAAGCCCATATTGAGAAAATATATACACATAGATTTGCATATATACAAACTAGTTACAGTGCACCATGATATTCACTACCCTCCATCTTGCTGTTAGCTCTGGCCTCCTTTTCCCTAGTTATATTAATCCTTATCTTACATCTTTGATTAATGAAGCATTATTTTGCAGCTGAAGTGTTGGTTACTGGTAACCAATTGCCCACAATATTAAACCCATGGGTCCAGTTTGCAAAATATAAACACATTTTAGGGATGAGCATATGGTAAATTGAGAAGATTTTTGTCAATGTTTACTGGTCCTAAATGGACTGTAGGTCATTCTGCTGCAAGGGACTGTTAGGCTATAAGGATATTGGTAAAGAGGTGTAATACGTATAACAATTAACCTACATTAAAAGTATATTTAGATCTGAATTAGAGTAACGGTTGGAAGTCTGGGATGGAAAATAAAGCCATTGGTGGAGATAGCAGAAAGACTGCTAAATTAAGAGGTCACTATCTAAAATGACTTTGCCTCTAGAAGCACATTTGATTGAAAATCTAAAACTATATTTGCCTTTTTTGCAATGGGTTTGCTGCCAGAACACATGTGTAGTGAAAACCACCACTAAATCTAACCCAAAATGGGGAAGGAAAAGACACACATCAACATCATTGTCATTGGACACATAGATTCCAGAAAGTCTACCACTACCGGTCATCTGATCTACAAATGTGGTGGAATTGACAAAAGAACTATCAAAAAATTTGAGAAGGAGGCTGCCAAGATGGGAAAGGGCTCCTTCAAGTATGTCTAGGTCTTGGACAAACTGAAAGCTGAACCTGAGCATGGTATCACCACTGATATCTCCCTGTGGAAATTCAAGACCAGCAAGTATTATGTGACCATCATTGATATCCCCGGAACATAAAGACTTTATAAAAAACATGATTACAGAAACATCTCAGGCTGACTGTGCCATCCTGATTGTTGCTGCTGGTTTCGGTGAATTTGAAGCAGGTATCTCCAAGAATGGGCAGACCTGTGAGCATGCCCTTCTGGCTTATACGCTGGGTGTGAAACAACTAATTTTTGGTGTTAACAAAATGGATTCCTCTGAGCCGCCTTACATCTAGAAGAGATATGAGGAAATCATTAAGGAAGTCAGCACCTACATTAAGAAAATTGGCTACAACCCCGACACAGTAGTATTTGTGCCAGTTTCTGGTTGGAATGGTGACAACATGCTGGAGCTAAGTGCTAACATGCCTTGGTTCAAGGGATGGAAAGTAAAGATGGCAGTGCCAGTGGAACCATGCTGCTTGAAGCTCTGGATTGCATCCTGCCACCAATTCATCCAACTAACAAGCATTTGTGTCTGCCCCTCTAGGATGTCTACAAAACTGGTGGTATTTGTACTGTCCCTGTGTGCTGAGTGGAGACTGGTGTTCTCAAATGTGGCATGGTCACCTTTGCTCCAGTCAACGTTACAATTGAAGTAAAGTCTGTTGAAATGCACCATGAAGCTTTAGGTGAGTGAAGCGCTTCCTGGGGACAATGTGGGCTTCAATGTCAAGAATGTGTCTGTCAAAGATGTTCATTGTGCAGGGTAGCCAGTTAGCTCAGTTGGTTAGAGTGCAGTGCTCATAACACCAAGGTTGCCAGTTCGATTTCTACATGGGCCACTGAGATACGCTCTCCACAACTAGATTGAAACAACTACTTGACTCAGAGCTGTAGGGTCCTGGAAAAACATATTGTTCCCCTCCCTTCCCCCCAAAATAAAATATGTTCGTTGTGGCAATGCAGCTGGTGGCTGGTGACAGCAAAAATGACCCACCAATGGAAGTAGCTGGCTTCATGGCTCAGGTGATTATCCTGAACCATCCAGGCCAAATCAGTGCCGGATATGTACATGTGCTCAATTGTCACACAGCTCATGTTGCTTGCAAATTTGCTGAGCAAAAGGAGAAGATTGATCATCACTCAGGGAAAAAGCTGGAAGATAGGCTGAAGTTTCTGAAATCTGGTGATGCTGCCATCACTGATATGGTTCCTGGCAAGCCCATGTGTGTTGAGAGCTTCTCTGATTACCCTCCCCTGGGCCATTTTGCTGTTCGTCGCATGAGATAGACAGTTGCTGTGGGTGTCATCAAAGCAGTGGACAAGAAGGCAGCTGGAGCTGGCAAGGTCACCAAGTCTGCCCAGAAAGCTCAGAAAGCTAAATGAATATTATTCCCAATACCTGCCACCCTAGTCTTAATCGGTGGTGGAAGAACAGTCTCAGAAATGTTTGTCTCAATTGGCCATTTAAGTTTAATAGTAAAAGACTGGTTAATGACTACAGTGCATCGTAAAACCTTCAGAAGGAAAAGAGAATGTTTTGTAGAACATTTTGTGGGGGGGGCAGTTTTTAAGTTATTAGTTTTCAAAATCAGTACCTTTTAATGGAAATAACTTGACCAAAAATCTGTCACCGAATTTTGAGACCCATTAAAACAAAGTTTAATGAGAAAAATGCATATTTCTGAAAGTGCATTTGAATTATTTTATTTGACTATTATTCAATTTCCTTGTAAATATTTAGAAACAGTATTATATGACATTACATGAGATTTTTTTAAAAGAAAAAATATCTTATCTCCCAAATTAGTATCTCTTTCTTCTCAAAATCTAGCTGAAAACCGTAAGACTTCTATATTAAAGTATTTTCCTACTTTTTAGAAAAGCCAAGGTAGCTTCTTTATGAGGGGGAAAACAACATTCTCCATCACATTAAGTTTTTCTTTTTTTTTTCAAAGATTTTATTGGGAAATTGGGGGAGGGGAACAGCGTTGGGGAATCAGGGAAGGGGAACAGACAAGTTGCTGTCCTTTTGTTCTTCAGTCTAGTTGTGAAGGACATCACTTCACTGGTTCGTGTTGGTATTATCATTGCGCTCTTCCCAGGTGAGGCAGTTTGGTCACTGGCCACTAGACAGCCACTCACGGCAGCTCTTGGCAGCTCATGCTGGCTGCCAGCCACTCACAGTAGCTTATGGCAGCTCACTGCAGCTCCACTGCAGCCTACGCTGTCGCTGGCGACCCACAGCAGCCCAGCTCCAGGTCGAGCTGTTGTTCAGCATCTTAGCTGTGGAGGGCAGTGTCACTGGCCCTCATATGTGGGATCCAAACCGGGGCCCTCTGGCGTCCCAAGCCAGCTCTTAACCATCGCGCCACTTGGCTGGCCCACATTAAGTCTTTTTTATTGATGCTTCTCTTTGTCTTTAGTTGCACCTGCCCACCGAAAATAAATTATGGATCTTTCCAATGGCTCCTACATTTAGGCTTCTAAGAGGTACTAGAGAAAATCTTACAACACACAAATATTTGCCCGGGGAAATGCAAGACCTCCAACCTCAACCAGATAATCAACTAGTTGGTCCCTGGATCACTCATTCTCTCATTTCTAGAGCAGCTATTTCAAACTTTTACCACTCTTATTAAGCCCTCAACCCACAACCTTAACTTTCAGCAGATACAATTTTCTCCTATGTCACACAGAAACTAAGGACTTCTTCTGAGTAATACAGCAGTCTTTTACCCAAAATTTCTTTGTTGATGTTTTTTATCTATTGTATTATGGAAATTTTAAAACATAGTCAAAACTAAACAAAATATAAAGTGAACCATCATGTACATATCATCCAGCTTCAACAGTTATCAATGTGTGGCCAATATTGTTTCATCAACTACAACTCTTAAAAACTACATTTCTATTCATTTTTTCCTACATCCCTCAAATCACTCTGAAAAGTTTCCCTTCTATCTGAGGTTATATGTGCATCAAGATCTGGATCTCATCCTTTCTAGCTTCTTCAAAGCTTTGCTCTATAATCCACCCTTTAAACACTCCTTTCATACTAACCAATTTCAGTCAGTATTTAAACAATTCATTTATTTTCATATTAGGAGTCTCTCTCTCTCTCTCTGTCACACACACACACACACACACACACACACACACACACACACACACCCTCTTGACATTATATATCCCTTTAGCTAACATCTTATCTTTCACCTTCCATTTTCTGCCAAGTATCTGGAAAGAGTAAAAGAGTATTCTGTACTCAGTTTTTCTATTGCCTTATTCCCTCCTACACCTCAATCCAAGCAAAAGGTTCCTAGCTATACCACTCTGCTGAAACTGCTCTCATTGAGTTCACTGATTCTGTTTTTTTGAAATTAAATTTATTGGGGTGACATTGGTTAATAAAATTATATAGGTATCAAGATCACAATTCTATAATACATCCTCTATATATTGCATTGTGTGTTCACCACCCAAAATCAAATCTCCTTCCATCACCCTATATTTGACCTCCTTTATCCTTTTCTACCTCCCCACTACCTCCCTTTCCCTTTGGTAACCACCATACTATTGTCTGTGTCTATGAGTTTTTGTTTGTTTGTTTGTTGCTTTCTGTTTTATATCCCACATATGAGTGAAATCATATGGTTCTTGACTTTTTCTGTGTGACTTATTTTGCTTAGCATAATCATCTCAAGAGCTGATTCCTTTTTTGAGAAGTCTTCTCAACTTCTCCCATGTGACTTGTGGAGAATATGACATTGTTGATCCCTTTTTGTGATCAGCAAAGTTTCTTCAAACTCTTGCTTCCGTTTGTTCCTATGAAAATACTTTCTTCTATATTTCCTTTTACACCTTTGGCCTCTCCTTTCTGTTTCCTTCTTTGACTCTTTGTCACTTTTATATGGGCTCTGTATTTGGCTCTCTTCTCTTCTCATTTACACTATCTTGGCACAATCTAGCTCACTGCCTATGTCATTACCATATGTATAGTTTTTCTCAAACACTTGGAATGAGATAATGACACATACAAGGATGAACAATTTTTAAGTTAAAAGATTCATTTGTATTAATAAAATGAAAAAAGTACACATTACTAATTAAATAATAATAATAATAGGTATACAACAGAGAAAATGATGACATTATTTGTAATATTTCTTCACTGTGTCTTTATCTGGCTTGATGTGGAATAGCTTGACTTTTAGATCATGTTCCATATTTATATGCTTTCCCCCCCTCCTCTTTATTTATACTAATTTAGAAGGTTCTGACTCACAATTTTGAGTTGTAAGAATGTTATCAAGTTTTTGCTGCATTTACCAATCAGATAAGTTTTGGATATTGTATTAAGAATAGAACCAGAAACTATAAAGACAATTCTAACTAAAATTTAATGTTTATTCAGGGACTAAGCTGAATAGCACACACACACAAAAACTAGAGGGATACATGTTTTAACTTGGGAAATGGCAGTGAATGGATTCTTGATCTATTCTTTGGTTGTATTCCATTCTGAAAACATTTATTCATTTTCTGATGCAGTACTTGGAGGTGATTTTAAAATATGCTCCATGGTAAATTAATGACTTTTTTATTAATTTATTTATTTATTTATTTATTTATTTATTTATTGTTAGTTTCAGGTGTACAGAACAATGCAATAGTTATCCTTTTCACCCTCACAAAGTAACAACCCCCCACCCCCCATCTACTGCCCTCCCATCCCTGATATCATGCTTATCTATTACAATTCCATTGAATCCGTTCCCGCACTCTACTCCGTGTCCCGAGGTTATATGTATATATAATTATAGTTGACATACAGTGTTATTCAACATCAGTTTCAGAAATACAATGCGTTGGTAAGGCCTCCACATCAACTATGAAGTGGACTCCCCAAAAGGGCATTGGTCCATCTGGCTCCCTAAGAAATGCTTACAACGTTATTAATTGTATTCCTTGGACTATCTTTTTCTATCCCTGAGGCCATATTACAATTACCAATTTGTATTGTCTCATCCCTTCCCCTCTCCTTCATCCCCACCCCCTCCCAACTAACAACCCTCAGTTCTTCCTCTGTGTCTCTGAGACTATCTCCATCCACTTCTCCCATCCATTCAGTTCCTTAGAATCCACGTATAAGTGAGATCATATGATATTTGAATGACTTATTTTTTTAACTAGTGAAGAAAATCATCTAGTGTTGGAAGTGTCAATATCACATTTTAATCTTCTTGACACCTCCTAATATCTTATTCTCATTGGAAAACCATAATGTTGGCCCTGAAGTGATAGGATGAAATTATTGAGTATATCTGTAAGTAATCTGACTTGAGCAAACCACTTAGAATCAGAATAATAGTCTTATTGGCATTATTTATGATGAAGAGATATTTCTATCAACCTTCCTTTTTATTCCTATCATACTTTTTACTCCTTGGGAAAGTATATGTTCAATATTGTCATTTTTTATAAGATGATGAACAGGGATTCCTATTGTTCTCAACCCTCCTTTCAAATTGTCTTATGACCAACTTTCCCAGCCAGCCAGCTTACTTCAAATTGGAAAAGCAGGCCTGAAAATATACAGAGGATGCAAAAAAAATGTATACACATTTTTAGAAAGAAAAACTGTATTAAAATTGTAATACTCAATATATACTGATAAGAAAAGATGAATACAAGTCACATTTGACCTCTGCAATTACAAGAGGTGCTCAAAGTGGTTACCATCAGCATCCAGACACTTCTGATTACAGCAAACTACTGCTTGAGCAACGTTGAACAAAGTGTCCACTTGTATACATTTTTTTTTAGCTGAGCCATCCTGCCACCTGTTGGCAGCTCAGCGGCAGCTCAGCTTGGGCTGGGAATCGAACCAGAGACTCTGTTACTCAGAGCTCACACTTTTGAGAGAGCTCTTAACCAACTAAGCCATTTGGCTGGCCCCCACTTGTATACATTTTTTTGGCACCCCTGGTATATGTTCAGTGACTATAGTCAGGTTGTCTTTACAATCTCCTCTAGAAGGGAAATATTGTTATCCCAAATTTACAGATGGTAAAACTGACGCTTAAAGAGATTAAATGACTTTTCCTGAGAAAAGATTTTGGAAGTCTGACTGAAAATCAGCAGCAATGTTTAAGAAAAATCCGGGTTGAGCTGCCCTCAATAAAATTTTCTTAAAAACTGGCCATGGCAAAACAGGAAAATTTCTCTTTCATGATTTCAGTATTCCCTTTCTCTGTCCCTGTTGTAATTTTAAAGCATTACCCCAATGTTCTCTCTTACACTGCTGCAGTTGAGTAAAATCTATGTCACTTCCCTTTGAATCTAGGCTTTGTGACTGCTTGACCAATTGAATATTACTGAAGTGTGTGCTAGTTTCTGAGCTGAAACCTTCAGAAATTGTCAGTTTCTACTTCTTGTCCCTTGGGATGACCAGTCTTGTAACCCAGCCACCATGCTGTGAGGAAGACCAAGTCACCCCATGGAAGAGGCCGACGTGGAAAAGAACCAATAGTCAGTGCCAACTTGCCAGCTTTGGGAGTGAGCCATCTTGGAAAATTAGATGCTCAACCCAGGTCAAGCCACCCCAGTTGGTACCACATGGAGTGAAGACAAACTATCCCCACTGAGCGCTGGCCAAATTTCAGATTCATAAACAAAATAAATGATTGTTTTTCTTTTAAGCCTGTAAGCCTCAGAATGGTTTGGTATGAAGCAATAGATAACCAGAACATTCCCTTCTTTGAACCCTTCTCCCTCCCTGTTAATTTCACTTTCTTCCTCCCAAATCTGTCATACAATCAACACATACTTTTTTCTCCTTGGGAAAATACATGTTCAATATTGTCATTTTTTTTAATAAGATGATGAACAACAGGGATTCTTATTTTGCCCATTTCTGTGTGGACAGAGTAGAAGCACAGTACATTTTTGTCTTAGTCCTTTGGGCTGCTATAATATAACAGAATACTATAGACTGTGTGACTTATAAACAACAGATATTTATTTATCACGGTTCTGGAAGCTAGGAAGTCCAAGATCAAGGTAGCAGCAGAATTAGTGCCTGGTGGGAGCTCGCTTCCTGGTTCCTAGATGGCAGTCTATTTGCTGTGTCCTCCCATGGCAGAAGGGGCAAGGGAGCTCCTTGGGGGTCTCTTTTGTAAGGGCACTAATCCCATTCATGAGGGCAAAGTCCCCATGACTAATCACCTCCAAAAGCCCCACTTTCAAATACCATCACTTTGGGGGTTAAGATTTAACATATGAATTTTGGGATGATGCAATCAATCTATAGTAATTTTGTTTAATTGTATTAATTGATAGCTGTCGTTTTAACCAGTTTTCTGTTGTTTTTAATGAAAAGTGTTTGGAATGATGATTATTGTGAGATTTAAATTAAAAGCTACTGTAAATGCTATAGAGCATTTAGCATGGAGCCTGGCATACTATAAGAGGTCAATGTCAGCTGCTACTACAATTGCCAACACCATTGTTGCTATTTTTAAAGGTTATCTTTAATTTTGGGAGATACCTTACTAACGTGTCTTTGGTGGCAAACAAGGGATGTTAGTGTGCTAGTTTGCCTGTTAAAGCAAGTAGACAGCTGTTGCCATGGTTGCCTATGGTTCAGAATCCTCTTGGCCCCAGGCATCAGATGGAGGCTTGCAATTATCTCCAGGAGACTACAGTGAGTTTAGGCAAAACATTCTTCAGAGTGTCTACCCACTTGGCTCAGGTACATACATATGCATACAGAGACAGGACCTAAAGCTTCATCTGATACATGCTCTGGCAAAAAGTAGTTAATTGAAATTGGGCCTTTCAGAAAACCTTAGAGAGGGTATTTTCATTTATTTAGAAGAAGGTGCCCACAAGGAAATTCTGGTAAACACTTGGCCAAATTCCTTTGGATTCCTCTGGGAATATGCGGGAACTGATATCCCATTTCACTATAGAAGCAGATGTACTATCTTATGGGCTGAAAGCCTGAGAAGAGAATGGAACAGACGGATTATAAGTCAGTAGCAGTTTTTAAGAAAATTCAGCACATACACTTTATTTTCCTTTGGATGGGGCTTTTATGAGCATATGTTTAGGTGGAAAACACCCAGACTAGATTACTAAGTCTCAATTATGCTGAATGTTTAGAGAATGGGATAATTTGACATTCAACTTATTGATTAACTTAGGGTTTTCTTTCAAACGTTGTTGATAAATAACTCTAGGGTTGGCCGAGTGGCGTGTTCGTTAAGAGTTGGCTTGGACTAGACTGAAGAACAAAAGGACAGCAACTTGTTCCCCCACTTCCCAAGCTCTGTTCCCATCCCCCCAATTCCCCAATTAAAAAAAAAAAGAGTTGGCTTGGGACTCCAGCTCTGAGCATCAGGGCCCCGGTTCTGATCCCACATATGAGGGCCAGTGACGCTGCACCCTCAACAGCTAAGATAGTGAGCAACAGCTCAACCTGGAGCTGGGCTGCCATGAGTCACCGGCGATGGCAGACGCTAGAGTGGGGCTGGCCAGCAGCTGGCATGCAATTTCATGAGCTGCTGTGAGCTGCCGTGAGCGGCCGTCCAGAGGCCAGCGAGCGACTGCCTCACCCGGGAAGAGCGCAATGATAATACCAACATGGGCCAGTGAAGGGACATCCTCCACAACTAGACTGAAAAACAAAAGGACAGCAACTTGTCTGTTCCCCTTCCCCGATTCCCCAATGCTGTTCTCCTTCCTCAATTCCCCAATAAAAAATCTTAAAAAAATAACTCTACAGTATTCTGCCTTAGTAAGAACAGTGTAGTGAGTAGTTTGAATCTATGTAAATTACTTAGCCTCTCTCTGCCTCAGTTTCCTCAGCTGCAAAAAGGAATAACAATAATACCTCAAAAGATTGTTCAAGATTGTCAGTTAATGTATAAAAATGCATAGAATACCTTTTTGCACATAGTAAGCACCATATAAGTGTTTGCTATCATTATTTTTTTTTAAAGAAACCACATTGGTAGGCAATTTTTCTTTTGGTACAGACCTATAGCTAAGGTGGAAGATGAAACTAAAAGAAATATAGAAATCAGGCTGAGACCAGGACAACCTGACTATTCCCTAGGAGTGAGATCAGGACCTTTCCTGTTCACTTGTGAATCTTCAGAATCTTGGATCAAGTCTGGCATAGGATCGGAGCTCAATGAACTTCTGTTGAATAAATGATGGTTCCTAAAAGATAAATACATATTGATTATTGTTTTCTTTTAGTCTTTGTCCCTCTTAGAGTTTGGGTGGGGCAAGAGTGCTTGTCAGTTGATGATTATTGTTAACTAGACGTTGTTGTCATTGAGCATGATTATTTTTGTTTCTTATTTCTTGTTAGAGAAGCTTGATGGAGAAAAAGAGGAGGAATTATAAGCTAAGTAGCCTCGGAAACCAATACAGAAGGTAAAACAGCTCATTGCAAATTTTATATTCTAAAGACTTTTCACTTATCTTTGAAGCATACTCAAATGATAAAAAGAAAAGATCTTGACCCACCAAGTTGTAATTACAGACACTAAATCTATAAAAGGTAATAATCCCCTCCATCCTTTCCTTTCTGAGAGATAGTAGAGGCATACTCAAACATTGTTCATCTCAGTGTTTTGCTGGGCTGCAGAGCCCAGGTACAGCACTTGATACAATCTCATTGAACTCAATATCAAGCTTGATTACAAGATTGGATCACTGAATGTTGAAAATCCACATGACTTCAGCATCTAATCAGCCAAATATGGACATTTTCTATAAGCTCATTTTTGTTGAGAGTTAGTTTGTATCAATTTAAGATTGCATGGAAATGAGTAGCTATGAGTAATAAATCCGTAGAGCCTTTGAAGGGAGTAGGAGTTTTCAGCCTGTTCATCTGCCATGCTCCAGATCCAGAAAATATTCATTCTGCTTCGTTTTCTTCAGTGTATCACTTGGGGAGATGTTTCAGCACTGTTTATTTAGAAAGCCCCAGGCTGGAGTCAAACTAAGAAAAAAAGTCACTGCTGTGTCCTAACTTACTGTGGAGCTGCCTCCTCACCCCCATCCCTCCACCACTTTAGTGCCACCTTGATCCATATGTACAGATCTTTGTTGAATGTTTTGAGATGTGGGCAGGAGAAGTGAAGATTGTTGGTAAAAATAAAGGGCTCTACCAACAGTTCTTTTCAAAGCAGATGGCCTGCAAAGAGCTGTACATACACTTGCATATCCAAAAATTTCTTCTATAAATTGCCTTTTGAAGCTTCAATATCTAAAAGAAAATAATAAAACAAAAATTAAGACAGGAAAAAAAAACACTTCCTAGCTGCTTGATTCAAGAAACCATATAACATGAAGTATGATTTCTTGAATGGTGTGGGTTACCATCACAATGAAGAAATGGATGCATACATTAGCTTTTGCAGTGTTAAAAAATCCCGAAACTTAGTGCCTTAAAGCAACCAATCTTTTCACCTTGGTTCGGTGGGTTGCTTGGGCAGTTCATCAGGTCTAGGCAGGCTCCTCTAACCTCTGCTGTCAGGTTGGCTAAAGGCTGGATGATCTAAACAGCCTCACTCACATGTCTGGTGTTTGGCAGGGCAATGAAGGTGATTGAGCCTCCTGTCTCTCATCATTCAGCAGCCTAGCCCTGGGTTCTACACACTGTGGTCTCAGAATTCTAAGAGTATGAAAGCAGAAGCTGCAACATTTCTTAAGGCCTAGGCTGACCATTATACATCACTTCCACTGCATTCTGTGGTCAAAGCAAGTCACAATTTCAAAAAGTGGGTAAATAGATTCTAATTCTTGATGGTAAGAGCTGCAGACTATTGTGCTATTTTTGCAATCTCCTCTGTGAGATGTACATTGCATGACACCCTAATCACAATTATGCTAAACAAACCTACTGCTAGAGACAGAGGTATGATGGTGGGAAGAGTGCTGGAAACTGGACTCCAAAGGCCAGGGTTTTAGAGAAGGTTCTGACATGTATTACTTCCTGACCTGAAATAAATCCACTCTATTTCTCTGGGATTCAATTTAGTCATCTCTAAAATAAAGAATTGGAAAAGATGATCTTTAAAGTTCTTCCAAATTTCTAAGGACTCTAAGAATTCAACACACTTCTTAGCTTTTTTTTTTTTAAGATTTTTATTGGGGAATTGGGGGAGAGGAACAGCCAAGTTGTTTTCCTTCAATCTTAGTTGTGGAGGGCACAGCTATCTCAGCTCCAAGTCCAGTTGCCGTCCGGCCGCCAGGCTGCACCTCAGCGTGCTGTGTTCAATCTTAGTTGGGGGGGGGGGCGCAGCCCACCATCCCATGCAGGAGTTGAACCGGCAGCCTTGTTGTTAGGAGCATGTGCTCTCACCAGCTGAGCCATCCTGCCACCTTTTGGCAGCTCAGCGGCAGCTCAGCTCAGGCACAGATCACTGGCCCATGTGAAATTTGAACCGGCGACCCTGTTGCTCAGAGCTCGCGCTCTTAACCAACTGAGCCACTCAGCCAGCCCACTTCTTAGATTTTGAAGGCAAGATTTCCTAGTTCTAAAGATCTCAAGGGAATTGTGCAAAATTCTAAAAATTTTTGAAAACTTTATTATTCTAACTTGGGGGGAAAATCAAATGATAACAACCAGGTACAAAGCTTACATATGAAAGAAAATATCAAAAAATGGAAGGATTATGGATTTTAAAAGTTATCCTCACAGATTTAAAAACTTTTTGTTATTATACTGACTGGTCAGTAAAAAAGAATACTTCCCACACACTATTTCCAATAAGAAAATTGTTGTGAGAGCAACAGAACTACAATTCTCATAGTTCCCAAAAGCAACAAGGAATGAATTGCTTGTTTAGCCTTTTCCGTTCTCCAGTAGGCAGTAGAGTGAGTACTGAGACAGTTCCTTGCCTCCTATGCCCTTTTCTCCCTGTCACTTCCATGCCCATAGTCCCCACCAACACCATTGCTTTTCTTGCTCCTGTACTTTGAATTATAAGTTATTTTCCCTCAAATTGGCCAAACTTTCAGGACAGATGTTCTGAGGAGGAAAGAAAGAAATAAAAGGAAGGGTTTTGTTAAGGGGTCATCAATTTCCACTTTTAGCCAGGGAATGGTCTATCTAGACTTCCTATTGCTCAATTTTCTTGGCTCTTTTCAGGCTTATCTTATCTTACTTGACCTCTCAACTAAGTTACACCTTTTTGACCACTCCTTTTTTTCTGGTAGTTCTTTCTGCCTTGGCTTCTAAGACACAACTTTGACTTTTTCTTCACAACTTTCCATAGCCAGTTGCTTAAATGTTTTGTCTCTGGTCCTCCTCTCTGATCATCCTACAGTGACCCTGAGTGAACGCACCTGTTCCCATGATGTCAAAGACTTTTTATGTTCTGTTGACTCCTAGTTATACTTGCCTATCATTATCACAGACTTCTCTCCTGAACTTCAGACTACATCCTTCGCAGCTTTACTGTGACATCCCCCAGGCACCTTAAACTCAACACATTCCCAAACTGTTGTGTCCTCAGCTCAGTGAATTACCATCCACCAAGTCACCCAAGCTAGAAAACTGGTAAACCACTTTTTCTCTTCATGCCTATTTTCCCTCAGAATCACTCTCTGCCATTCCCCTGCTCTACTCAGGAGGATTGATCCCCTGCAGGCAGCATCCATCAGGCTCTTTCCTATATCACCAGCTTCCATTGAGATTTTTATCCAATGAGAGACCTCGGTTTCAGAGATTAACAAGACCCAACAACGTGGAATGTTTCTTACCAAAGCTTATCTGCCACTGCTGCTGCTGAGTGCCGATCCCACCAAATCAGCTGGCTACACCTGTGGCTTCAGTTCTTGCCAGACGAGCTTCTGTATTTCCAGCTTTCTCTGGGCAATCCTGGCTCCTGAGATTCAGTAACAAGGCTTCATCCCTTGTCTTTCTGGCTGAGGGGTAGTGGGAGCTTTTTAATGTTGGCAATCTCTGCGGTCCTTCATTGTGCTCTGTTTAGCTCCCAGCTTCTCTCTTGCGTGTGTAATCAACTCTCTGCATTAAATTCCCTAACTGATACAACAAATCCCTATTTATAATTCTTTTTTTTTCTAGTTGAGCCATCCTGCAACCTGTTGGCAGCTAAGCGGCAGCTCAGCTTGGGCTGGGAATTGAACCGGCGACCCTGTTGCTCAGAGCTCACACACTTGAGCGAGCTCTAAACCATCTGAGCCACTCGGCTGGCCACACAAATTCCTATTTAATATGTCTAGTGGCTGTTCTCCTGTCCACTTCTTACAGCCACTGGCTTACATATATTAGGTTCTCACTACCTTTCGCCTGGGCTATTGCTCTTATTTTTCAAACTCCACTCCACCACTGTCCTCCTCCTTCTTAATTAACATGTTGTGGGCTCTATCTCTTTAGATTACTCTCCTGTACTTCAAACAAGAATAACTTACAGAAATGTAGGTCCATCCCTGATGACTAATGATATTGAACATCTTTTCACGTGCTTATTAGCCATCTATATAACCACTTGGATGAAATGTCTAGTCATATCTTTTGCCATTTTTAACTGGATTTTTTTTTACTGTTGAGTTTTGAGAGTTTTTATATATTTAAGATATAAGTCCTCTAGTAGATACACAGTTTGCTCCTATTTTCTCCTAGTTGTCTTTTGTACTTTTAACAGGGTCTTTTGCAAGGCAAAGTTTTAAATTTTGTTGAAGTCCAGTTTATCAATTTTTGTTTTTATGGATGGTTCTTCTGGTAGCAAGTCTAAGAACTCTTTGCTTAGCCCCATATTCGAAGGATTGTCTCCTATGTTTTGCTCTTAAACTCTTGCAGTTCCACATTTTACATTTAAGCCTGTGATTCATTTTGAGTTAATTTTTGTATGAGATGTAAAACTTAGATCAAAATGTTTTTTGTTTTGTTTGTTTGTTTAATTTTTTGCCTGTAGATGTCCAATTGCTTCAGCACAATTTGTTGAAAAGTCTATAATTTCTGCACTTAAATTAAAAAAAAGGAAATATTTGGTTGAGTTCTACAGTGAAAGCATCTGGGCTTGGACATTCATTTTATGGGAATTTTAAAATTAAGATCCAATTTTCTAAATAGTAATAGGGTTATTCAAATTTTCTATTTCATATGAATCAGTTGTGATACATTGTGTTTTTCGAAGAATTGGTCCATTTCATTCAAATTGTCAAATTTATGTCTGTAAAGTTGTTCGTAGCATTCCCATAATATTATTTTGATGTCTACAGGGTCTAAAGTTATATCCTTTGTTTCATTCTTAGTATTGGTAATTGGTGTCTTCTCCTTTTTTCTTTATGAGTCTTGCCAGATATTTGCAAATTTTAGTGATCTTTTCAAATAACAAGCTCTTTGTGTTGATTTTCTTTATTGTTATTTTGTTCTCAATTTTATTGATTTCTGCTCTTATTTTTATTATTTCCTTTCTTCTGCTTGCTTTGGGATTATGTTCCCATTCTTTTTCCAGGTTTTCTTGAGATGGGAGCTTAGACTATATTAATTTAAGACTTTTCTTCTTTTCTAATGTAAGCATTTAAAGCTATAAATTTCCCTCTTCACTGCTTTAGCTGTGCTTCACAAATTTTTCATGCTGTATTTTTATTTTCATTTAGTTCAATATATTTTCCAATTTCCCTTGAGACTTCCTCTTTGGCACATGGATTATTCAGAAGTATGTTAATTTCTAAGTGTTTGAAGATATTTCCTTTATCTTTCTGTTAATTCTAACTTAATACTAATTTAAATCATTATCAGAGAAAACACTGTATGATCTTAATTTTTTTTCCAAGATTTTATTGGGGAATTGGGAGAGAGGAACAGCGTTGGGAAATTGGAGAAGGGGAACAGCCAAGTTGCTGTCCTTTAATCTTATTTGTGGAGGGTGCAGCAAGCTTAGCTCCAAGTTCAGTTGCGCCGCTCAGCTCTGCTCAGCTCAAGGTGCTGTGTTCAGTTAGTTGTGGTTGGGCGTAGCCACCATCCCATGCAAGAGTCGAACCAGCAACCTTGTTGTTAAGAGCACGCACTCTATCCCCTGAGCCACCCAGGCGGCAGCTCAGCTCAAGGTGCCCAGTTCAGCCTTTAGTTGCAGGTGAGCGTAGCCCACCATTTCGAACAGGCAACCTTGTTGTTAGGAGCACGTGCTCTCACCAGCTGGGCCATCCTGCCACCTGTTGGCAGTTCGGCGGCAGCTCAGCTTGAGCGCAACTCACTGGCCCATGTGTGAATTGAACCGGCGACCCTGTTGCTCAGAGCTTGCACTCTTGAGCAATCTCTTAACAAACTGAGCCACTCAGGCAGCCCCTCAACTTTTTAAAATTTGCTGATGTTTTATGACCCAGGATGTGGTCTATCTTGGTGTAAATCCTATGGCACTTAAAAAGTGTTGGGTGGAGTGTTCTATAAATGTCCATTAGATTCTGTTGGTTGATAGTGTTGTTGATTTCTTCTATATCCTTTCTAATTTTCTGTGTAGTTGTTCTATCAGTTATTGAGATATGGGTGCTAAAGATTCCAACTATAATTGTTGATTTTTTCTAGCTCTCCTTTCAGCTCGATCACATTTTATTTTATGTATTTTAAAACTTTCTTGTTGGGTGCCTACACATTTAGATTTGTTATAACAGTCTACCTGGTGGATTGATCCTTTTATTATATGTACTGTCAGTCTTTGTCTAGTAATTTTTATTTGATATGAAGCCATTTAATCGGGTATTAATACAGCCACTTCTGCTTTTTCACATTAATGTTTGCATGGTTTATCTTTTTGTATATTTTTACTGTCCACCTACATATGTCACTGGATTTGAAGTGAGTTTCTTGAAAATAGCATATAGTTGGCGGTGTTTTTTTGTTTAATCTCCTCTGCCTGTCTCTGTTCTTTGATTGGTGTATTTCTGTGATTTATATGTAAGGTAATTATTGATATGCTAGTGCTGTTATAGTACAAAAAGAGTTCATCCACTTAGTGCTAGCAGAGCCAAACACCAAACACTGAGGAATGCAGTGGAGAAATATTGCCTATTTTATTGATGAATTGTACCATGCAGGAAAACAGGAAGCTGATGCTCAAAAGGCCAAACTCCCTGATAGCATGTAGGTTACAGTTTATATAGGGCAAAATCACAAGACACCATGGGTTAGGGATTCGGAGTCGTGTTGGGAGCTGATTGATCAGAGGTAAGGTAAGGGTAATAAATCATTTCTTCAGATCTTGAGTACAGTTCTGAGTTCTTTTCCAGTGTCCCTCTGTCTGGTCTCATGGGAAAGTAGCCAGTGAATTGTTTCATCTTAGGGCTCAGGAACTAAAACATAACTTAGGTCAAGATGTTATCTTTAGCCTGCCAGTGGGCCGGACTGCTGTGTGACCATTAGTCAGGTCCGGCTACTGTCTTCTGCTGCTTTGGGGTTGCTGATTATCCCGGGGAAAGGCTAGGTCTCTGAGAGGTGGGAATGGTGGGAGAAGGAGGAGGAGGAGGAGGAGGAAGAGAGAGAGAGAGGAGAGAGATCATTTCTAGATCTAGTATTTAAAAATAAATTTGATCAAAGTCATAAGGACCGTTGGTTTCAGTGCTTAATTAAGTTTGCCATTTTGTTGTTGTCTATTTGTTTCCACTGGGTCATTATTTCTCTGCTTGTTTGTTTTGCTTTTTTGTGTGTGGGTGATTTGAATAGTTTTTAGAATTCCATCTTGATTTATTTACAGTGTTTTGGAGTTTATCGCTATAGTTTTTGTAGTGATTGCTCTGGGTATTACAATACAGAAATGTGACATAACAATCCACTTGTATCAACATTTTACCACTTTTAGTGAAGTGTAGAAACCTCACTTCAATTTAGGTACCTTTACTCACTACTTTTAAATATCATTGTCTTCAGTATCACATGGTGCTATAATTTTTGTTTCAATCATCAAACATGATTTATAAAACTCATTAGGAAAAGCATATTCTATTGTATTACCTATATTCCTGCTCTTCTGTTTCTGCTTCTCTAAGATTCATTTTTTATCCTTTTTTTCTGTTTAAAGAACTTCCTTTAGCCAACCTTTAAAAGTAGGCCTTCTAGCAACAAATTATTTTCATTTTCTTTTATCTGAGATTGTTCCTTATTTTCCTTTCACTCTTGAAAGATCATTTTGCCAAATATAGAATTCATGGTTGACAGTTGTTTTCTTTCAGCACTTTCTTCCGACTTTCATTGTTTCAGATGAGAAATCCCGTCATTTGAATTGGTGTTTCTGTACAACTAATGCATAGTTTTTCTCTGGCTGCTTTCAAGATTTTTTTCTTTGTCTTTAGTTTTCAAAAGTTTAATTATACTGTATTAGGCATAGATTTATTTGGGATTTGATTAACTTCTTTGTGTCTGTTGCTAAACTTCGTAAGTTTTCAGCCATTATTTCATATTATATCATATATAAGAAGGCTTTGCCTACTGGTTTATCTTTGAATCTCAGAACACAGTACCATGCCTGGCACATTGTTGATGTTCTCTATATATTTATCAAATGAATAAATAAATCTAAGAATAAACAAGTGAATAAATGAACTTTTGAACACATATGATGGATAGTCAACTATAAATTGAGATTTCAGGTCTTTTGATCAAAGTAGTTATTTCCTATGAGGAGCTGACCCAGTTTTATTTGTGTATTTACAGGCTACCATCCTAGGTGAAATGCAGTTCCCCAGGGAGCTAACAACCTCTTTTGCCTTGGTTATTTGCATCTTCACATTCCTGAAGCATTTAATCTCATGTATTGATTGACCGGGAGAATGAAAAAGATTGGGGAATCTCTTGAGAACTCTTGAAACTTCCAGTGGGAATAAGGAGCAATTCATGAGACTGAAATTACCAAGACCCTGCTTTGCCATTTACTTGGGTTTGTCCTTACGATTTATATCTTTTCAAATACATCCATTAAAAATCATTGTTGAGATAAACATAGACATATTATTAAATAAGGTTTTGCATAGAAAAATTTAATGTTCCCAGATGCCCAGAAGGACAGTATTCTTGGCACTGTGTCCCAGCAGTCACTCCTATGTATCGCTCACAGGACTGAGCTGTAGTGCTTTGAGTATCCATTTCAGCTTAGGCTGGAAGCAACAACACACTTGCATTTGATTTCCAAACCAACAGTGACAAACCAAAGGTTTGATCAAT
Source organism: Hipposideros armiger (assembly GCF_001890085.2). Lineage (NCBI taxonomy): Eukaryota > Metazoa > Chordata > Mammalia > Chiroptera > Hipposideridae > Hipposideros > Hipposideros armiger. Next base: position 1,127,381 of record NW_017731357.1, on the reverse strand, counting down.
AGATCTGGCCAGAGGCAGAAATAGGTTTACTGTGGTAGTTGGAAAAATCTCTGTGCTGAATGCATCACTTGGTTATATGTATTACTCCTGTTTTCCTTTTCTTTCCCTTTCTTCCTTCCTTCCTGTCAATTAAAGGCTACTTTCATACACAGAATACATATAAAGCACAATAAAATAAAACCTTTATTGGTTGTTGACTCAGTGTCAATTTAACTATAAATTTAATCAAAATGTATTTACACAAGAGCTGTATATTCTCTTGCAAATGAACTTAATGGTACTGAAAAGCAAAGCAAATGATAATAGGTCCAATACTATGTATGTATTCTGGTAAACACAATTTAATGGAATTTTCTGCAATTGGCAATTGAATTAATTTATAATCCTAGCTGTGGTAAGGCTTTTCAGCGCATAGCTTGAAACCTGTGGTCCTTTACCACTTGGGACCAGTTAAGCATTCTTGCTTCATGGTCATTTTCCAAATGATTTGAGGAAACTTAACCAAGCTGTGGCAGTGTGAAGGCCAGTGGCCCTGGGGAGGTTGTGGCTTGTTTTTGCTTGTAGACCAGCCTAATCTTGCTCCAGGCCCACACAGGTTATTCCCAAACTTCCAAGACTATTTCAGGTACAAAGAGCCTTAAAGCAGGGGAGTGGGGTTTTATGGTCAGTTTCAGGATCTGTCCACAGAGTAAATTACGGCCTAGAATTTTAGCCAAGTTCTGAGCATGTTTAAAAAGCTTTCATGTTCACCATAATTCTAGGTAAGAGAACCAGGATAAAGGATAGCCACAACCACAGTGGTAACAGGGTTATTTAGAATTGAAATATTTAATGTTTATAGAAAGAGTGAGGCTATTTTGTGTCCCTGTTAAGTAGTCTTCAAATTTGTTGGTTTGGTTAATATGCTTTCTTTATTTGGATGAAATACTGGGTTTGTCTGCCAAATGATTGTCTAATCATATGTTATTTTGCCTTCTAAAATGGCCAAAAAGGTTTTTTTTTCTGCTTCTATATTTGCTTTATATACCTGATTCTCAGTGGAGTAAGGGTTGTTTCAAAGATTAACGTGAGTATTTAAAATGAAGAATTAACCCTTTGTGATATAAATTGCACTTTGGTTTAATTTTTTCATATGTCTTTTGACTTATTTTTTTAAAGCAGAGACTTACTTTTTAGGTAGTGAAATTTATCAATTTTTAATATTTAGTTTCCGCATTTTGAAATTTAAAAGGCCTTCCCTCCTCTAAGCTGATCAAATAATTTCTCCATGCTTTGTTCTAGCATTTACAGGGTTTAATTTACATCTTTGATCTGTTTGGAATTTATCCTAGTGGATAGTGTGAAGTACAGATCTAGTTATTGTTTTCCAGAGAGTTACCTAGTTGTTTTTTTTTTTGTTTTTTTTTTTTTAGCTGAGCCATCCTGCTACCTGTTGGCAGCTCAGCGGCTGCTCAGCTCGGGCTGGACTCGAACTGCTGTTGCTCAGAGCTCA
>NW_017731357.1:1117061-1121984 GCF_001890085.2 Hipposideros armiger | reverse complement strand
AGACTGAAGAACAAAACGACAGCAACTTGTCTGTTCCCCTTCCCCCAATTCCCCAGCACTGTTCCCATCCCCCCAATTCCCCAATAAAAAAAAATCTTTAAAAAAAAATGCCTGTGCCTTTTGATTTATATATGCTTACAGGTTATAAGAATAGATACAAAGATGCCAAGACTGGCTGACTGTAGATAGATGGGTTTGTGGAAAAGTTTACATTTTCTTGTTTTTGTTTGTTTGCATGTTTCTGATTTTTAAATATCAAACATGCAGTACTTTTTATAACATAAATGTTATTTTTCAGGAAAAATTCATCTTCATAAATAATAGAAAATATGCATGCATACAACAGCCACATGTCACCAAATTTCCCCCCTCTGCAGCCTGAGGTGTGCTGCTGAGTAGTGCACACAGGCAGCTCTCTGCTGAACAGGAAAGAAAGGAGGGCTTGGGAGGGATTGGAAGCGAGCTGGGCTTCAGATCTAATCCCAACTCTGCCACCTGCTAGCTTTCTGTCCCTGGATAGGTTACTTAACCTCTGCACTTTGATATCCTCACCTACAATATAGAAATTGTTGTTTTTATAGAAAATACTGTATTTTCTATAAGTAACACAATATTTAACACACAAGAATTTGAGTAAAAGGTAGTTGTTTCAGTGATTCAGCAGAATTGAAACAACCCTAGGTGACATTGTGAAGTCTGAGCAAGTTTTCTCCTCCTTTCCGTCCCTCTTGCAGTAGACTCCCTTACCTCCTTCTCAATAACTTTCAATATTCAATATATACATTTTTGCTCTTCATTTCTTCTACCTTCTTTATTAAAAACCCTTTCCTGCTATCAAAACAAAAAAAATATTTACAACTCTGACTATTTAGCTGATTGCAAATAGCATTCTCAAGCACATATTTTACATTTTATGCAGAATGGGGGAAAAAACCTGTTCTCAGTTAAAGGAATTTCTGGTTAGGGTGATTTTACCTCTCTCACCACCCAAAACCAATATTTTATATTTTCCAGAACACTTTACATAGTATGAATTGGTATTGGGTCACCTATGCATCATTTATGATTTACTTTACTGCAATATAAATTATAGTCCTCACTGATACTGTTAAATACAACTTCATGCCTCCTGTATTACTTCTCCCCAGAGCAGTAAAGTTTATGAACACCATATGTGCTCTCAGAACATATTATTTTATTAATAAATGCTATGTTAGGATATACTTATGTTTAAAATTTATAATAGGGCCAGCCAAGTGGCTCAGCTGGTGAGAGCATGTGCTTCTAACAACAAGGTTCGAGTCCCACATGGGATGCTGGGCTACACCCACTCGCATCTAAGACTGGAACATGGCACCTTGAACTGAACTGCCCTGAGCTGCCGACAGGCAGCCGGATAGCTCAGCGGTTAGAGTGCGAAACCTTCTTAGCCACAAGGTTTCTGGTTCGACTCGTGCATGGGATGGTGGGCTATGCCTCATCCGCAACTAAGATTGAACACGGCACCTTGAGCTGAGCAGCCCCGAGCTGCCCTGAGCTGCCGATGGATGGCCAAATGGTGACTGGACTTGGAGGTGAGCTAGCTGTGCCCTCCACAACTAAGATTGAAGGATAACTACTTGGATGTTCCCCTTCCCCAATTCCCCAACACTATTTCCCTTTCCCAACTCCCCAATAAATTTTTTTTTAAATTTATAGTGGAACAAAAAGAGGGCTTTAGTGGTACATTCTTTTTTATTGAATAAATTTGATGTGTAACATCATGTAAGTTTAAGGTATATGGCATGTTACTTTGATACATTTATATATTGTAATATGATTGCTGATGTACTGCTATTTACCACAGTACATAATGTCCATAATTCAGGCTCATTTGGATCTGTATTATCCAAATGTGTTATTGAGCCTAAACAAAAATAAAGTGCAGGATCTGTAAATAGGAAGAAAAGCAATCAATCAATAAAACCAATTTAAATGACATTTCAGCAGTTAGGAACTGGCTACAGAGGCAGAATATCAAAGTCTCAGAGGCCAGAAAGAAGCAAGATTAAATACATAAAAAAGACTGCTCCTTTCCAAGTGGCAGTGGAAGGCCAGAAAGAGAGAAGGGCACCTACTGGACTAAATGAAGTCAGTTGGAAAGATCTGGAGACCTGTGGTACTGGTGTTGAGTGTGGTGATGCAGGTCACCCAGAAACAGATAGACAGAGGGTGAAAGGGAGGTGGGTCTGTCAGGAGAGCTAAGGCAGGAGGTGCTGAAGGGAATGACAGGTGCAGGCAGCTTTGTGCGCAAGAAAGATGTAGGGTATAAGCATGCACAGATGGGAAATATTGCCTCTGTGGCTGATGCCAAGAAGAACTCCTCCACCCATCTTTACATGGAAAGGGAATGGATTTCAGGAGACAGGCATATGAAGGCTTTGCAGGTCAGAAATTCCAGTTTTAGGAAGATAAGCATTGGGGAATAAGGCAAACACCCATAAAGACACCAAATTATCCTTCCTTAAGGACAAATCCAAGGTTCACGGGGGCTTGTGTAGCCCAGGTGAGGAGTCAACCTGTAAAAATCTAAAAAGCTTTTGTGACAGCTTCCAAATCTATATAACGGGGATAGTAAAACCACATATCTCATAGTTATACTCATGATTACAATTAGATTATCTATGAAAAACACTCAGAAGAGAGCCTGACATATAGTAAATGCTATACGTGCTTGTTATTATTTTGCAACTAATTCTGATTTAATTATAATGTGCGCCTTCTGAGGGCAGCCCTAGTGGCCTTTGTGGAGGCAAGCTCATTATCCAGCAGCAGGGAAGTGAAAGAGCAAGTTTCCAGGATCACATAATACATAATTACTTTATTTTTTTGTGCCACATTAAGGAAGGGTCCAGCTTCCTGGTAAATTTAGAACATTTGCAATGCTTGTGGTGAAACTTAGGAAGGGAAAAGGCAGAGGATGAAGGTGGTAGGAGGCAAAGAGCTAAACTGAGTCTTGCAGAGTAGTTTCATATGAACCTAATGTTGACCAACCTCTGTTAAGATAGTTTGCACGGGCCGGCCGAGTGGCGCGATGGTTAAGAACTGGCTTGGGATGCCAGAGGGCCCCGGTTCGGATCCCACATATGAGGGCCAGTGACACTGCCCNTGGGCCAGTGAAGCAACGTCCTCCACAACTAGACTGAAGAACAAAAGGACAGCAACTTGTCTGTTCCCCTTCCCCGATTCCCGAACGCTGTTCCCCTCCACAATTCCCCAATAAAATCTTTTTTAAAATTAGATTTTCTCCTGTTACTCTGTTAATTTATTAGCCCAGCTAGAACTTAAAAGGTGGGAGGAAACGTATTAAAATTTTTTAGCCCCCACACTACCTATATCACACATTAAATTATTGTATGCATTTCAGTGTACTGTATTTTCTCCTGTTCCATTTGTCTCAATATTTAAGCACTAATATAACATTGAGGTCTGTTGGCAAAAAATATCCAGCCTAAGAGAAAACGTATAAGATTTATTTGAGCCAAACTGTTGACAATTGCCAGGAAGTAAAATATTAACGGATTCAGAAAATGCTCCACAAAATGGCAGTTTGCAGTTTATTTTATACATAAAATCAAAGGAGGAAGGTTACATGAAATCCGCTGGTGATATATTAAGGGGGTGGGAGAAAGCAAAACCGGGAAATCTCTGGGATTGGATAAAAGTAAATTGGAGAGACAGGCACTCCTCCCACACAGGTGGGTGCGGGATAGCTAACAGCTCGCTCTTTACAGCACATAGAGATGGCAATCAGGAGACAAGCATGATAATGAGGAATTCTGCAGTTCCCAGCTCTGGTCCAGAAAAAGGATTAAATATGTTATCTTAGGTACAGAAAGACAACAGGCCCACTGAAAAAGCACAGATTAACTTAATGAGGAAGCTCGAGATGTGACTTCCCACCATGGCCCACTTAGTTAGAAATTTTTATGTTCACACTATCCTCTGTGGTTATTTTCAGTTTCCTGAGCTTGTCAGGTTTAACATGTGGCCCCTTTTTCATCCACAGGTCCTATAAAATGTTTTTATGATTGGCAGAGATGGTCTTCCTTACTCTACCTCCTTTTCTACATTTTCCACTATTCTTTTTTATGTTTTCATATGAGCTTTAGAGTGACCTTGCCTCATTTCTACCTAAATTGCCAAAATTAAACAAGTAAATAAAATCTGCTGCATTTCATATTGCCATAAAATTGAATTTATGAATAAACTTAGAATTTATATCTTATGCAAATTGTCTTCTCACCCAAAAAAATAGGTTGTTTTCTCCAATAGTTTCTTTTGTGTATTCAAGCATGATTTAAATTATTCTTCATGTAAGTTTTTTATATTTCTTTTTTTTTTTAGCTGAGCCATCCTGCCACCTGTTGGCAGCTCAGCAGCAGCTCAGCTCAGGATGGGCATCGAACTGCTGTTGCTCAGAGCTTGCACTCTTCAGCGAACTCTTAACCAACTGAGCCACTCGGCCAGCCCTTTTATATTTCTTGATTAATATAATCCTACGTTATTTCAATGTTATTGTTGCTATCGTAAAGGTGGTCCTTTTTTCCATTATAAATTTTAACTAGTTATTTTTTAAGCAAAGAAATTTTTGTGTGAGAAAATCTTATACCTTATAGCTTGCTCCAGATGGAAATTTCATAGATGTCACAGAAGCTCGACTGATTCAGTGATTCTTCAATTAACAAATTTTTAATAATCAAGCTTCATTTTAATATAGTATACTATGCTAAAACATTTGTTCTGTCAATATGGCAGTCCATAAATAAAGCCTTAAAAATGCCTGTGCCGGGCCGGCCGAGTGGCGCGATGGTTAAGAACTCGCTTGGGATGCCAGAGGGCCCCGGTTCAGATCCCACATATGAGGGCCAGTGACACTGCCCT
>NW_017731357.1:1103932-1113121 GCF_001890085.2 Hipposideros armiger | reverse complement strand
TCCCCCAATTCCCCAATAAAAATCTTTTAAAAAAAAAAGATAGTTTTCACAATTTTCTTCTTTACTCAGATTCTCCTTTCATTTCATTTACCCATCATATGTAACGTTTTAGAAACTACATGTGGGATTGGCCACTTTCATTTAAATGTTCTATTTAACATAGCTCACCCAAGATGTCCAAGATATCACCAAGAAAGGAGTCAAGATGAATTCATGGGGCACTTGCTCGCCCCTTCAAAACAATTAAGAAGCGGGCAGGTAGCCTCCATAGACGAAGAAGTCAATACTCTTTCTCTTTTGAGGGTTGCTGAACTCCCAACAGAAGCTATTAACAATGAATATTTTTGCATCTCATTGAGCTGTAAATTGTAACTGTGTCCCCAAATCCCTACTGTTCTCCCACATTTACTTCCTCTGAGCACTATGTCTGAAAGATCCAACTAGCTAATGAGCTCTGTGGGTTTTTTTTTTTTTACTTTCTGGGAGAACAATGCAAACTCTGTGGACCTTATTAGTAACACTGTGCTTGCTAGAAAAATAAAGTAGTGTAATTTTAATCCATAATCTACAGCTAAGCATGTCTAAGATGTTTAGCATTCTAGCAATTAGTACTTACTCAAGATAATGAAGCCTTTCTCTATCTCATCCATCTTCCTTCCTTCTAAGAAATAGCTGCTATGAGAATAGATAGGATCAACATGTTTTTTAAAAATAATCATGTTATTTTTAAATACTTTTAAGGATTATTGCAAAGATAGTACAAACTACCTCAAACTCCGTTTCCTCTATTACTAAAACCTTACATTAGTATGGTGTGTTTGTCACAATTAATGAACAAATATTGATACATTATTATTAATTAAAGTCCATACTTCATTCAGATTATTTTAGCTTTTCACTAGTGTCCTTTTTGTGTTCCAGGATCCATTCAGGATACTAAATTACATTTAATTATCATGGCTCCTTAAACTCTTCTTGGCTGTGACAATTTCTTAGACTTTCCTTGTTTTTGATGACTTTGACAGTTTTGAGGAGGATTGGTCAGATATTTTTTAGAACGTCCATAAAATGGTTTTGATATTTTTCTCACAATTAGACTGGGGTTATAGGTTTGAGGAGGAAGACCACAGAGGTGAAATGCCATTCTTATCACATCATACCAAGTATACATATTATCAACATGACTGATCATTGTTGATGTTGACCTTGATCATCTGGCTGAGGTAGTTTGTTGGGTTTCTCCACTGTAAAACTACTCTTTTATTCCTCCTTCTCCATTCTGTACTCTTTGGAAGAAATTAACTAGATGTAGCCCATACTCAAGAGTTCGAAGAGTCAAGTTACACTTCCTAGAGGGGGAGTATCTACATAAATTACTTAGAATTTTTCTGTACAGGAAATTTGTCTCTTCTCCCCTATGTATTTATGTCACTTTGGGACATTTACTTTATACTTTGGGTTATAATCCAATACTACTTCACTTGGTTTGTTGCTTAAATTTTCCCAGCTTTGGCCATGAATAATTTTTTCAGTCATCTAGCTCCTGTATCCCTTTTACATATGCCAATCATCATGGTTTGTTTGTTTGTACTTAACTTTCTGACACTACAAGATACTCCAGACTCATCTTGTACATTTCTTGCCCACTCCTAAAACCTGCCATTTCTCCAAATGGCGTTGGTCCCTTTTATTAAAGAACAATATTAGAAATCAAGATCTTGGTCTTAGGTATAAATATTACTACTGGAATTGTGGCAGTGGGCCCTAGACAAAGGCCTTCCCAGACCATGTGGTCACTAAGGATTTTGCACGAGCTTCAGACAAAGACATTCCTGGACTGTATGGTCAGCAAGACTTCTGCGTTTAACATTTCCGAATTCCTACCTCACCTGGGAGCCAGTCAGGAACTGGCACAAGGCTGCATGTCCTAATAAGGAACCTTAGCTGCTAACCCAGAAACCTCAGGGTATATAGCCCTGAGTCCCACCTGGGTCGGGGCTCAGCCTCTGGATGTGAATCTGCTGAGCCAGTGCTGGCATTAGTAAAAGTTGCCTCCCACGCCTTGGTGTCCTGTAACTTTGTCTGGGTTCCCCGCAACAGAATGTCATTGCTTCAAGGCCCTCTCATTTGACAGAGCAAGAAGATATATGTGTGTATTGTGGGGGCTAAAAAAAAATAATCGTTTTCCTCCCACTTCTAAGTTCTTCTAGTTGGGCTAGTAATCAAATTAATAGAGACTGATTAACAGGAGAAAATCAACTTCAAATATGTACACATAGGGAATTCACATAAGCATGAAAATTTGAAACACAGTGAGATAAGATTGGACATATTATGTCATTTTGGACAAAGGAGAAAGGGGGGATGAGGTCTGAGATTGAAAAGGAAGTAGGTAATTTATAGGTAGTTGAGGAAGAGCTGAACATACATGGCAGGTAATTTTTTTCTAGGCAACCCATAAACAATGAGACCTGGGGGTGGAGAGGACTCCAGTAAACAAGCTCCTGCTTGAGTCTCTCCCATGGACCATACTAAATTCAAATTAGGCTGCTAAGGTGAACATCCTAAGATTTCCTTCCTGCAGTAGGTCTTTGCCTCTGAAACTCTTAGACAAGAAAGAGGAGAGGGTCAAAGGTTTTTTTCTGAGTGTTTTGTTTCTTAATAACAGGCTTAACAACAATATCCCAAAAGGCAAAATTTTGGGGGTGGCAAAACTTTGGTTTCCTTCAGTGTACAAATCAATGTAGATACAGATGTCTACAAACATTTCTATATGTAAATATCTATATTAAGCTAATCATGAGTTCATATTGATATCTCCAGCTCTAGTCCTTCACCACATGGACTTTTCTAGCCTCTGCCCTTTGCAAATCTGTAACCTCTTATACCCACAGTGAGAAACCTGGCTCCCACCATCCACCAGCCATGTACACTTAGCTGTTTAATTCCAGTATACATGTATGTATAGCAGTTTCAGAATTGTTACCCCATATCCCACATGAAAAAAAAATTTGCGAACTAGAGTAGTGCTTACGTACAGTACATTTTGCCTTTAGTCTTACAGACCACTCATTTCCAAAATTTCTTAGGTCAGCACCTTGTTCTCCCACCCTCTTCAGTGAGGTTGTGGCACACATTTGTAATACAGTTAGACTCTTTTCATGTTTTGCATTTTACTCTGGAATCCCCCAACTTTCTAAAAGATATTTTAAAATTTTCCTACATTAAGATTCACTCTTTGTATTTTAAAGTTCTGTGGGGTTTGACAAATACTTAATGTCTTATTTTCACCATTACAGTATCATGCAGAATAGATTTACTGAATTAAACAATCACCTGTGCTTCACCTATACAACCCTCCCCCATACCCCAAACCTCTAGCAACCACTGACCTGTTTACTGTCTTTACAACTTTTTTCCAAAACATCATGTAATTGAAATCATACAACATGTAGACTTTTCAGACTGGTTTCTTTCACTTAGCAATTTTCACTTAAGATTCATCCATGTCTTTGTGGTTTGATATTTGACTTTGTTTTATCACTGAATAATATTTCATTATATAATGTGATACAGTTTTTGCATTCACCTATTGAAAGACATCTTGATTGCTTCAAGTTTGAGTGATTATGAATATAGTTGCTATAAGCATTCACATGCAGGTTTTTGTATAACATAAGTTTTCAAATTTGTTGGGTAAACAAATATCTAATAGTGCAATTACTGATCACATGAGACTACTAGGTTTAGTTTTCTAAGAAATCACCAAACTGTCTTCCAAAGAGACTATATCATTTTGCATTCCCATCAGCAATGAGTAAAACTTCCTGTTGCTTGTGCACCTGGCCATCAATTGGTATTGTCAGTTTTTTGGATTTTAGCTCTCCTAATAGATATGTAATTGTATCACATTGTTGTTCTAATTTACAATTCCCTAGTGGCAAATGATGTTGAGTTTCTTTTCATATGATTATTTGCCACCTGTATATCCTCTTTGATGAACCGTCCAGATCTTTTTTCCATTTTTAATTCAATTGTTTCTTTTCATATTGCTGAATTTTAAGAGTTTTTGTATATTTTGACTATACATCTTTTTTTTAGATATGTGTTTTGCAAATATTTCCCCCAGTCTGCAGTTTGTCTTTTTATTCTTTTAACATTGTCATTTGCAGAGCATAAGTTTTTAATAAAGTCCAAACATCTATTTTTTCTTTATTATTGTATTTAAGAACTCATCAAATCTAAGGTTATAATGAATGTTTTCCTATGCTTTCTTTAAGAAGTTTTTGTAACTTTGCATAGTACATTTAGATTTATAATTCATTTTGAGTTATTTTTTGTGTAAAGTCTGTACTTACATTCATTTTTTCGCATATGGATGTCCAATTGTTGTAGCCCCACTTGTTGAAAAAACTACCCTTGCTCCTTTGAATTGTCTTTGCTCCTTTGTCAAAGATGAGTTGACTATATTCGTGTGGGTCTATTTATAGATTCTATTTTGTTACATTCATCTATGTGTCTATTCTTATGCCAATATGATTCTGTCTTGATTACTGTAGACTTATAGTAAGTTTTACATAGGGTACTATTGAGTTCTCCAACCTTGCTCTTCTTTTACAGTATTGTGTTGTCTATTCTTGTTCTTTTGTTTTTCCATATAAACTTTAGAATTAGTTTGTTGATATCTACAAAACAGCTTGCTAGGGTTTCGATTGGGGTTGTGTTAAATCTAGATCAAGTCGGGAAGAATTTACATCTTAATAATTGAGTCTTCCCATTCATGAATATAAGCTATTTCTCCATTTTAGATCTTCCTTGATTTTTTTTAAAGATTTTTATTGGGGAATTGGGGGGGATGGGAACAGTGCTGGGGAATTTGGGGAAGGGGAACAGACAAGTTGCTGTCCTTTTGTTCTTCAGTCTAGTTGTGGAGGACGTTGCTTCACTGGCCCAAGTTGGTACCATCATTGCGCTCTTCCCGGGCAAGCAGATCAGTCGCCGGCTTCTGGACGGCCGCTCTCTGCGACTGCTAGCTGCTCACACTGGCTGCTGGCCACACACGGTATCCCATGGCAACCCACTGCCACAGGGGCTGCAGCCCACGCTGTCGCCAGCGACTCAGGGCATCCCAGCTCCAGGTTGAGCTGTTGTTCAGCATCTTAGCTGTGGAGGGCAGTGTCACTGGCCCTCATATGTAGGATCCGAACCAAGGCCCTCTGGCGTCCCAAGCCACTCAGCCGGCCCTTCCTTGATTTTTTAAATCAGTGTTTTATAGTTATCTGCATACATGTCCTATACATATTTTATTACATTTATCCCTGAGTATTTAATTTTTAGGTGCTATTATAAATTGTATTTTACTATTTATTATTGTTATTATTATTATTATTATTTTACATTCCAAATTCCATTTGTTCATTGCTGGTATATAGGAAAGCAATTGACTTTTGTATATTGCAACTTTGTCAACTCACTTACTGGTTCCAGGGGATTTTTGTTGATTCTTTGGGATTTTCTACATAGACAATCATGTCACCTATGTGTAGACAGGATTTTTTTCTTCTTTTCTAGTCTGTATATCTTTTATTTCCTTTTCTCAGCTTATTGCATTCACTAGAACTATGCTGAATAGAGGAGAATCTTTTGCCTTGTTCCCAACCTTAGGGGAAAGTACCCAGTTTCTCACCATTGAGTATGTTGGCTGTGGGTGTTTTGTGGATGTGCTTTATTTTAATTGAGGAAGTTCCCCTCTGTTTTTAGTTTGCTAAGAGTTTTTTATCATGAATTGGTACTGGATTTTGTCACTCCTTTTTCTACATCAATTGATGTAATCATATGATTTTTCTTCCTTAGACTGTTGATAAGGATTTTGCATGTTGAACCAGCTTAGCATACCTGTTATAAATCTCACTTGATTGTGGTGTGTAATTCTTTATATAAACTGTTGGATTTCATTTGTTAATATTTTGTTGAATATATTTCTATGTTTATGAGAAATATCTGTCTTTAATTTTCCTTTCTTGTAATGTCTTTATCTGGTTTTATATTAAGATAATGCTTGTCTCGTGGAATATGTTAGGAGGTGTTTCTTCTATTTTTTTTAAGAGATTGTGGAGAACTGGTTTAATTTCTTCCTTAAATGTTTGGTAAAATTCATTGATAAACTATCTGGGCCCAAAGATCTCTTTTTTGGGATGCTATTAATTAAAAATTTCTTGTAGTCACATTTTAAAAAGTAAAAAGAAGCAAGTGAATTTAACTTAAATAATATATTTATTTAACCTTATATATACAAATTATTGTCATTTCAACATATAGTTAAAATAAAAATATTAATGAGATATTTTATATTCTTTTTCTTGTACTAAGTATTTGAAATCTGGTGTGTGTTTCATACTTACTGCAAATCCCAAGTTAAACTAGCTACATTATCTAGTTCTCAATAGCCACATGTAACTAATGGCATACATCTAAGCTCTAAACCAAAGCTGTGGTTACTGTTGGGTTTTAATAATATATACTTTATCCTTTATCAGGATATTAATGATGGAATATAGATTTATTATTTTTAAAAGGAGACATTCTGGTACTTTCCCTTAAGAAAGAATCATATTCCCCACTATCAGAAAATGAGCATTGGCAATTGAAACATAATATGTGTGATATTATTTCTCATGTAGTAAGTGCAAATTAATTTTAGGGAATGTCACACAATTTTCAAGAGACAAATAAACCAAACTGCAAAGTGGTAACTGGAAAATTACCTTTTTTGTGATGAAGTGCCTGTAACAGTTTTAAATTGAATCAGTATGCGCAGAGAACTGTAAAACCAAAGCCATCCATCCACTAGCAAAGTGGATAAATAACAGTTGGAAGGGTGAATCAGTCAATGAACAAATGCAATGCATGCATGAATGAATGAATAAAAATAAACTTCTGCCTTCTCAGGAATTTGCAATCCTCCTAATGCCTGAAGGACAAACTCCAGGCTAAATTGTGAAATCAGAAGGCTTTGCCTTTGATTTTCCTCTCATCTCCTTTCCTTGGTGTCATTGTGTCCTCATAAATTCTAGCCTGTGTTCCATTCCCACAATATCTCCTAATCCTTTGTGATAGGATTATTATCCTCATTAAGCAAATTGAAAAGCAGGTTCAGAGAGAAAAACGTAGAAGCTCTGAATGCTAATCTTGGCTCTGACTTGATCCAACAGGATGATCTTGAACATCTCTCTTCAGTCTTGGGACTTAGATTAATGCCATCTATTCCCACGCAACTTGGATGACTGCCACTCACCAGTTGTGTGAATTTGGACAAATTGCTTACCTTCTATTAGCCTCTGTTGTCTTATCTGTAAAGCCAGAGTGAATATCTGATGGATTGATTTACCTGATGGGCTGTTATAAAAAAAAGTAAATAGATAAAATATGTTTATAAACCACTTAACACAATACCTAGCATATAAAAAATACTGTCAAATGGTTGTCCTACCTATGAATAATAATAATAATCATCATCATCATCATAATACTGAAATAATAAACAGCTAACATTTATTGAGCCAGGAAATGTGCAAAGCTATTTACATACATTATCTCACCTAATTCTCATGTAATAACATCCTCATTTTACACGTGAAGAGACTAAATCTCAAAGTGTGTATCTAACTTGCCTAAGGTCACAATTGCTAAGTGGTGAAGTTAGGATTTGAAAGTATATCTAATTTCAAAGCATGCGTTCTTTCTACTATATCACAATAACTCTTCTAAGCTCAAAAAGTCTATGACTTCCAACTATAGTTTGATTTATCAAAATTTGGTGATAAAAAAAATCCATCAAAGGCTAACCTGCACATGGCCATGTGCTAGGTGCTATGAAGGGTACAAGATGAACAGGAGATTCTTATCCTCCCATAAGCTGACAACATTAAGTGATCATTTCCTTTTGGTCAGTTTCCTTGAGCCTCTTTTCTGATATGATTCTAAAATTGAGTGTTCATTTCTGACTTTCTTATCTTTATAGACTTTCAATTTGCTAAATTAACCACATTTGCTAAATTAACAGTGCTAACAAAGGCTGATTATCTCATCACAGTAGATTGTCAGCATCTACACTTAGGCTTTTTAATTAGCTTAAATTATTATTACTAAGTAACACATTTTGTAACACAATACCAAATCATTTAAAAAACATTTGCTGACAGCCTACAATAAGTTATATGATATCCAAAAACCCCCCACAAAACACCCCCAAGATTAAAGAAAGACTAAAACTTATAGGGAATTCTCCCACTCTCTCATTTGTAAAAAGGTCTGTTATATGGAATGCCAGCTGTGATACATGGTGCTTTATATATGGTCTAATATAAAGTATAGGATGTGAGGTATGAGGCTTTTTAAAATTCTAAAGCAATTGAAAGATCACTATTACTGGCTTACAGTTTGGGAAAAAACAGTCTGAGAAACTAAGCTACCTGATTCACAGGAATCCAGTGCTTTCTGTTTACATGCACTAAAAATTTTTAAATCACTTTTTATATTAACATAAATTTATGGCAATATTTCCCCCATACCCCTAAGATGAAGAGGTATCAGCATAATAAAAATAATTGGGCAATTTCTATTGAATTTATTTTCATGTCTCATGCTCCTGGTTCTTGTGGTTTTAGGAATCAGAAAATTAAAGGTTTAATCACATTGTTCTTACATTGATCAGGAAAAGGGAATCTGGACAACTGGCTTTTATGTAGAAAGTGCACCTGTCTACTTTCTTGCTCAGAGTAACTCCAAAACTTATATTTGAAGTCAGGGCAGAAGTTTTGTTAGCAAACAAAAAGTGCTTTTCCATCTCAGAATCTTTCAAAAACCAGGTTTTTCTAACTTTACCAAGACCTTTGCTCTTCATCTAGTCTCTCCATATTACTGACAGTCTCTCTCTCAGGCAAACAGGTTGCTTAGGTTATTTGGAGCCAGACAGTCTGCTTAACAGAAGAGCATTAAATTGTTCAGAGATCAGTTAGGAGATGGATGATTGAAAGTTTGGGTCCTGGATAAAATTCTGTTCAAATTTCTTGTATGTAAAAAATAAACTACCTTCGGGCCGGCCGAGTGGTGCGATGGTTAAGAACTGGCTTGGGACGCCAGAGTACCCCGGTTCGGATCCCACATATGAGGGCCAGTGACACTGCCCTC
>NW_017731357.1:1090825-1100362 GCF_001890085.2 Hipposideros armiger | reverse complement strand
AAAAAAAAAAAAAAAAAAAAAAAAAAAAAAAAAAAGAAATACAAGTGCTTACACACTGAGCCAAAAGATGAACTTCAGTATCTGTTGACTTTCTTTTTAAACTGTAATTTTTAAATGCTACAAACACATTTATCTGGCATTTAAATCACATTGGGGTTGGAATTTAAATTTTATTACTTTGATATAGTTTTGAATTCTTAAAACTTTTAAGAAGGTGTGTGTTAGCAGTATGGGGTAACAGCTATTGAAATGCTGCTTCACGTTTAGATTCCAATTTTAACTTTTGAAAACACTTTTATATCTCTGCCATTTCATTATTTTAAAATCGCTGAAGTCCATAAGGAGGAGACCAGACTTTGAAAAGGATGAAATGGGGGCACTGAAAAAGTCAAGTGGCTTATCTACGATCTCAGGTGGCTGTTAGACTTGGAGCCCAGGTCCCTTGTGATCATTTCACTATATTCCTTAAAGTGTGTTCCTCAGAATGTTATCGTGTAATATTTTCTACAGTAAAGGATGGACCATGGTTAAAGAAATTTAGAACATGCCTGCATTGTATAATCGCTTTAGAGATTCACAATAAACATGATCACGTTAAAGGTTGTAAAGAAGTCCTGTATTAAGCAAACATGTTAAACTTTGTCCTGTGAAACACACTGGAAAAAAAAGGCTCTAGATGTATGCTGCTTCTATGGTGGGCTAGGTCTGAATTCTGTAACTTCTATCCAAAGTAGTACCAAGATAAGGCAGAATAAGTTGAAACCAGGGAGTTTATTCCAATCTGGACATCAGGAAACATAAGTATTTCATTTCTTATACCTGTAGTGAGATTTATTTTGTAGATCTCATTAAATTATGTGGTTCAAATCACTCATGGCAGATGCTAAGAGACTATTTAACACATTTAATATGCCAAATTGTACTCAGCATTAGGCCAAGGACAGGGTGATTTTTCTGTGTTTTCAGGGAGCTTGGTTGGTTGTAGAGATTTAAGGCTTATTGCTTTTATGCATGTTAGATTGGGATGCAGCGATTGAAATGTTTGTGGGGAAATGCTGCCTTTCCTGTAAGGCAAGTTTGATGCTTTTTGAAGGACAGCCCTGACTTGTTAGTTTTATTTTTTGCTTTAGATTTCATTTTTCCTACAAATATTGTTGGATATAAGAAAGAGAATTTCTGTTTTCCTTAGTCATATGATACACTTACGTATTTAAAGGATTTAAAAATAACAAAATTACTATCCATTATTTTTTGGATGGGATCAGGGCTCTCAGGAAGCTATCTTTAGTTAATAACATCACCAGGAGCTTTTTATTTCAAACCATTTTTCCATAAAAATAGGAGACTCTTATACCTAGGGAAAGGCATTGAGGCTTTTCAAAATCATCCTATTGTTGAACCAGTGGCTTTGTCCCTTAAGAGTAATTGATTGCTGGTTTCTTGGGGTCTTTCAGGAGGAGCAAAGCGATAGATATGCAAGGCAAGCTAAAGATGTAGAGTTTAGAACCCTGTGGCCTCCAATTAGAATGCAAATTTCTTGCCAAGAATTCCCTCAGCTCCCAGAGAAGAGCAGTTTACCATCCCCTACCCTCGCAGCTGTTTGGGAAAAGCAATGTGCATCATCAGAGGAGTAAAGTACATTTTCATCTAGCTGTGCTTCTCTTGTATGTAGAAACCTTGGATTGCTGATTCCCTAGGGAATCAGCAAGACTTTTTCTTACCCATGCTAAATAAACCAACCTGCTAAATGTGGGGAAGTTACTTCTATTAGAAAACCTCAGCCCTTAATTTGGCTCTTTTATTTTCCTTCCACAGTAGAGAAAGTGTTCCAAAACCTGAAGTGGTTCTGATTAGTGGTGAAGTCAAAAAACCTTCAGCTCCAATTAAAATGTGCTTTTGGTCATTTTGTGTGGTAATGGCTGCAGTATAAAAACAGGTTCAATTTCCCTTTATTTTTGATCATGAGTTTGGCTCTTGAATTATTCTAGTCACTAGTAAATCCTGGCACAGCTTTCTGAGCTGCCTGTGGAGGAGGTGTTCACCAGCTTCCCAATTAACACCCTGTTAAGCTGCACATCTGTGGTGGAATTACCCTCAGATCACCATATTGAAGCTTTGAACCCCATGAAACCCATATTGTCCTGAAACTCAAACTTAAAATAATATAAAATGATTATTGTTGTCTTTTCAAAGGCAATTTGTTTCTTTGATATTCTTGTAGAGCAGTCAACGCTAAGGGTATAACTGGGGGAGTCATTGTGAAGCAATTTATTTATTAACAAGTTTATTGAGGTATACTTTGCATACCATAAAATCCACCCATTTAAAATGTACAATTCAATGATTGTTAGTATAGCTACAGAGTTGTGTAACCATCAAAACAATCCAATTTTGGAACATTTATATACCCCTAAAAAGAAACCAGCATCCGTCAGCCATGTCTCCCCATTCCCACACCCAGCCTTAGGCAACCACCAATCTATTTTCTTTCCCTATAGATTTGCCTTTTCTGGACATTTCATATAAATGGAATTTGTAATATGTAGCACTTTATGTCTAGCCTCTTTCACTTAGCATGTTTTCAAGGTCCATTCATGTAGCATTCATCAGTACTTCATTCCTTTTTATTGCCAAATAGTATCCTTTTTTTTATCCATTCATCAATTTATGGACATTTGGGTTGTTTCCACATTTTGGTTATTATGATTAATGTTGATATGAACATTAACATGGAAGACTTTGTGTGGGCATAAGCAATTTATATTAAACTTAGTGAAAGCAGATTAAAACTCAGCTTAGACCCTTATCTTCAGCCGGAACATTATTATTAGTGGAGCTCTGGGAGGCTGTGACATTTGCAGAGTAAATGGCAGTTATACCAAAGTTCTTTTAATCAGAATGCTAGTTAATATAAAAGTTTGTATAAATTCCCAAGGACTATATGAAAATTTGGGGTTTTGTGAGGATTTTTAGGTCATGTCATTTCCACATCCACTGGCAACAAGCTTAGCTTTTTCCAATGGCTGTAAAGAATGTCAAGGGTTAGAGTGAGTACTTGCTGGCCTGAGTTATGAGGACTGGTCTGGAACTTAAGAATTCTGTCTGCCTTTGCCATAGCCCTCTCTGCTGCCCTGGGAAAATCTTGTCACCACACTCCTCAGGTTCCTTGTCTTCAAAATGGGGATAAATGATTCCCATACAGACCCCAAGGCGGTTATGAAGTTAAATATTTTCTAAGCATTTAAAACACCTCAAATGAAAGGTAATACATAATATAAGCATAAAGAATTTTTGTTGGCTAAGATTAAAGGAAGGTTTAGTCAGCCTTTTGTTCTTTCTGGAAACCTAAAAAATAGATAAAACCACAAGGTTTAATTTTATACATTTTGGTAGGCAAGGATGTGACATTCATTTCCTCCAAGGCCAAAAAGGTTCATGATTCCAGCAATGTTAATCTCTCGATTGGAGAAACAGTTTTTCTGAGTTCCCAAAAGATTTCCTAACTATATTCTAAAATGAAATCCTTTCACCTTCTCATCACAACACAGTAACCATTTGGTTTAAAGCAGAAAAACAAAAAAGTTTTGTAGAAGTGTTAATGTATGCAGAAAGAACAGGGTTGCAGGGAGAGAGGGGATAGGAAAGGAAGGAAGATGTGAGGGAAAAGAAAGAAAAGAGGAAATGAGTTTATTGCTAAGAAAAGGTGCAGGTACAGCTAATTATAATGGATTATAACTCTAATAGCATTGCAAGCAGGGAAAAATCTCCATCCCCTGTGTCACCATGGTAGTTTCTATAAGGGGATCTCTCCTTCCGACAGGAAGGAGTAGTCAGCAAAGACACTCGCTGGGAACGTTCTGGAAATGCTCTGGGAACTCCTATGGCTCCACCCCTTAATATTTCACGCCCTTATTCAAATATAATCCTAAATTTCTTTGTTCTACAGTGCAGTTGCCTTTTTCCTGGCCTGCCCACTCTCACGCCATCCTGAGATTGTAGTGATGTTTTCTTTAATAAATCGTTGGCTTACTTGGCTTTGTTTGTGTGTATTAATATTTTGGTACATCCTGGAATTCCTTCCGGTGACGTTTACCAAGGACCCTTTTGATCTCCAGTAAAGAAGGAAGTTAATCCAATAAGCAATTAACCAGCAATTCCTCATTGAAGGAGACACAAGGTGTTTCTGGCCTTAAGGAATTCACTCTTCTGAGGGGGTTGGAGAGAATTAATGCAGAAACTAAGACTTATTTCATTTTAGTACTCCATGTCTATTCCCATTCCAGAATGGTATCTGGCCTATTGAAGATAATTTTTTTAAATGGTATAAAGTGTTGACTCTCATAGAGATATAAAAATGAACATACATTAAAGATTTTATTTAATTCATAATGAGAAAACCAGGCAGATGTTATAACCAATTCAAAGGGAATGCAAAGAAGAAACAGATATATAAATCAGGAATATTCAAATGAACCTGCAAATAGAGGCTAAATGTAGATTCTTCCACAATAGGAAAGTGAAGCCAATTAAACCCCTACCAGATAGGTCCCTAGAGTGCTCAAGAAATATGTTTAAAGTCAATGGACAAAACAACTAATCAGACAATAAAGGCTGTAGAAATCAGGGGAGGAAATTGATAACAATCTATAAGGTTTTGTGAAAGAGGAGGGCAGGATTGGTCATTGAAGATATTTGGATAAGTTCAGGGAGTTGGGGAGAAGAGGAATGGGCCATTCTAGGCAGGGCAGAGATGGGATGACCGAGTCTGTTGAAGGTCCAGGACAAATGGAAATGAAGACTTGGACTGACTCCATGATAGGCATTAAGATGTAGGTTATTTATACACAAATTCCCAAAGAAAGACTTGGCTGTGTCCCCAGTTGTTCTGTAAGTGAAATCAGCCCATGGGATCCCAGAGTTACATAGTGCAGTTTGAGGGGTCCTAACCTCTCCCCACAAAATATTTCATGGATTCACCAGACTGCCCCAGTGTCTGAACTTCCCAACTCTATTCACTCTTCCAGTTATATGATATTAAGAACAACTGTGCAAATGCAAATGCAAATCTCTCTTGGAGAAGAGTAAGTTAGATAGCCTTATCTTGGTTAACACCTCAGTTTCTAGTAGCTGGTTTTCTCAAAACAGGAAGCAGTTCACCTAGAGGGAGCCCCAGTCAAGATACCACTTTAGATTTTGGACAGTTTTGTTCTGGCCAATACTGTTCTGGCCATCTGTGCCTATCCCACAAAATGCTTTGGGATAAGTGGAAGGGATATCTCCCATGGATCCCCCATGCATAGACCTGTATATGGTGGGCAGTTTTGCTCCTAATAGTTTCAATGACAAAACTTTGGTATAGGATTCTACCTGACTTGGCTGGAAGCTTAAGGCCCTTCTCTTGAAAGCATATGTCTATGAGTCCCTTTGATTTTCTCTGTCTTTGTGCATATTTTTGTTTTGATTGGCTCTCAGGAGAGGCAAAGAGAAAACTAGGGGCAGGAAATCCTTTTTAATAGAAGGAGCTATAGAGGTTGTACTGCCAGGGGTGGAGTCTCTTGCCAAATAGCTGCTCAAAAGGAAGACAGGAACTGGCAGAGGAGAGTGCAGCTTCTTGAAATGCTGCTTCTCCCATTTCACTCCTTTTTCTACTCACTTCCTCAGTATTTCCCGTAGTGCTCAGTTCTTGGAGTTGATTCATATGTTTGGTGTACAGCCTTTGGGGTTACCCTAGATAAATATTAAATTAGTTGACCAATAAGCTGAGCACTGTGCTGAGCACTGCCAGATGTACAAATGAGTATGACACTGGCCCTTGCCCTCAAGGTGTGTACATGAGGAAGCAAGACACCGACACATGAAAATATCACTAATAAGCATAACAGGGATTTCCATCAACATTATGGAATGCCTGTATTTCAGAACTCACCAGAGAACTGAATTTTGAGTTAAGATCATGTCAAAAGGTAAAAAACTAATATTTGAGAAAGTTTAATCATTTTCTAGATTAGCAATTCTCAACCTTGGCTATTTACTAAAATCATATAAGAGACTTTTTAAAAATACAGACGCACAAACTCCACCCTCACTCAAAAATTCTGCTATAGTTGGACTGGGGTTGAGCTCAGATATTAGCATTTTAAAACTTCTTTACTATAAAATAAAATACAAACTTTAAAAGTACATAAAATGAGAACGTACACTTTAATAAATCATCATTCAAAGAACAACAGGGTAGCCAATACCCAAGCCAAAAAATAGAACATTTCCCAAACTCAATGAGTCCCCTCTTCGTGACTTCATGGGTCCTCCCAATCACAATCTCCTTTCTCTTCCACAAGCATCCACTATTTTTATTCTTGTGGTCATCATTTTTTTGCTTTCCTTTATAGTTTTACCACATGCTAACATTCACCATACTATTAAATATGAGTTTGGTCTCATTCTGAAATTTATGGAATGGAATAGAATACTTTGCACTCTTTGCAGTCTTTGGGGTCTGGTTCTTTCAGCATTATGTTTATGACGTTTATCTAATTTGTTCTATGTTCATTTTCACTGCTGTGCGATATTTCATAGTATGAATATTCTACAATTCATTTATTCATTCTACTGTTTGTGAATGTTTGCATTATTTTCAGTTTGGGGCTTTTATGAACATCTTTGTATATACATGTTTTGATGCACATACATATGCGTTGCTGATGGATTGTCAGGAGTACTATTGTTCAGTCATCACTTTATATGTTCAATTTTAGTAAATACTGTCAAACAGTTTTCCCAAGTGTTTGCACCAACTTACTATCCCATCAGCACTAAGAGTCACTTTTCTTCCCACATTCTTACTGACATTTGGTATTGTTAACCTTTCCTAGTTTTAGGCATTGTGATGGGTTAAATTTTAAACACAATGGTATCTTAGTCTGGTTTTAATTTGTGTTTTCCTGATTATTTATGTTGTATACTTTTTCATATATTTATTGGCCATTTAAATTTCCTCTGTTGTTAAGTGGTGGTTTGAATCTTTGTTCATTTTTCTGGTGGGTTGTCTGTCTTTTTCCTATTGATTTGTAGAAATTCTTCGTGTATGCTGGATACAAGCCCTTTGTCAGTTATATATTTTGCAAGTGTCTCTTCCCACTCTGTGGCTTGCATTTATACTCCATAATGGTGTCTTTTGATGAACAAAGTTATTAATTTTAATGTAATCAACATTATTATGATTTTTAATGTCAACATGACCCCACTATAATAAAGAGGTCATAAAGATGAAGAGATATTTTGCCAAAGACTAGATTAATCAGATTTGTAGTTAGTTATAGAAAACAACAGCCTTCATGATGCTGGCGTTTTTTTTAACCAAATGGAGTATAACACAAATTTCTGGTGAGAAACCTTTTTTTTTTTTTTTAAGATTTTTATTGGGGAATCGGGGAGATGGGAACAGTGCTGGGGAACTGGGGGAAGGGGAACAGACAAGATGCTGTCCTTTTGTTCCTCAGTCCAGCCGTGGAGGACGTTGCTTCACTGGCCCAAGTTGGCACCATCATTGCGCTCTTCCCAGGCGAGGCAGATCAGTCGCCAGCTTCTGGACGGCCGCTCACTGCGGCTGCTGGCCGCTCACGCTGGCTGCACATGGTAGCCCATGGCAAGCCACTGCCACAGGGGCTGCAACCCACGCCGTTGCCGGCGACCCACAGCAGCCCAGCTCCAGGTTGAGCTGTTGTTCAGCATCTTAGCCGTGGAGGGCAGTGTCAATGGCCCTCACATGTGGGATCCGAACCGGGGCCCTCTGGCGGCCCAAGCCAGCTCCCAACCATGGCGCCACTCGGCCGGCCCGGTGAGAAACCTTTAATAGAACTCATTATACAGATGCACAAGGCTCAGTTAACAAGGCACCAAGATCTGGAATGAAACCCACCCACCGGGCTAATAATTTTATATTATTTGCCAATTATTCTAAACTTATTACTATTGGTTTCTCAATTAGATTATAAAATCCAGTCCAGCAGTGGAAACCATTATTCTTAGACATAATATACAAGGTGTGGAATTGTAGGCAGAGAACATTACAGAGAAAATAAATGCTGGGTCATATTTGGTGAGTGATAGGTGCCTTACTATCACTTGTGTGGGAAGAATCAGAAAGGAGCAGGGCTGACAAGTAAGTGGTCTTGCCAGACTAAGGAACTCTGAGCTTTATACTGAAATGCTGATCCATTGAAGTGCTTTAAGCAGTAGACTAACAGTCATTTGTGTAACTTGAGTCACTGACAGCTGTGTGGAGAAAGGGTTGGGATAAAGGGAGTGAGATTGATTGTTCAAAGGCCTATGGCCACTAACAGGAGAAGTCCTATGCTATTTAAGCAATAAACTCAAAGACATTAGTGATTACTGAGAGATGGAAAGGTGAAGAAAAGAAACTATATCCTAAAACCCTTAGAAAATTAGTCCACAAGGTATTTTATTTAAAAAGGCATTCTACGAGGGCCGGCCAAGTGTCTCAGTTGGTTAAGGACTCACTCAAGAGTGCGAGCTCTGAGCAACAGGGTTGCCGGTTTGATTCCCAGCCCGAGCTGAGCTGCCGCTGAGCTGCTAACAGGTGGCAGGATGGCTCAGCTAAAAAAAAAAAAAGAATATAAAAAGGGAATTCTATGATCACACAAGTTTGGGAAATGTAGTGTCACCTTCTTAGATGCACATTAGAATATTTCTGTTTATTTTTGTTTAACCCAATAGTTCAAAACATTATTTTATCAAATACTTTTAATTTTACAAAGCACCTATTAATATTCTGTTCTGTTGGGTTTGTCTTTGGGATCTATTGGTCTAGGATGACTTCCAGGGAGTTCTGGCTTTTTTAGTAAAGTAAAACGTGGTTCTACTAACTGAGTTTGGGAATAAATGAGCAAGAGCAGATTTGTGGGGCAAGATATTAAATTTAGTTTGCATATTTTGAGTTCCAGGAGGATATCTCCCATAAACAATTGAAAAATGTGCCTAGAACTCAAGAATTAGATTTGGGATAAAGGAACAGATTTGGGAGTCACAAATTAAATTCAAAAGGGTAGATGATGTTTCTAAGAAAAGTGCATGTACGTAGGAGAAAAAAGGACTGAGGATGGCCTTGACAGCACCATTTACTGAATTGTTTTCCCACTGATTTGCCTCTTACAGATTTCATATTTCACATATATAAGTCTGTTAAACAAACTCTCTATTTGAATCCTCTGTTCTATTTATTTCTCTACCAATATTATGCTACATTAAGTGTAATTAGCTTCATAATAAGATGATATTTGGTAAGGAAATTCATTTATACTGTTCTACAAAACTTTTTTGGCTATTAGTGGCCCTTTGATGTTCCATATAAACTTTAAGATAAGTTCATGAAGGTCTCAAATATACCACTATTGATATATTTTTTTTAAAGATTTTTATTGGGGAATTGGGGGGTGGGGAACAGACAAGTTGCTGTTGTTTTGTTCTTCAGTCTAGTTGTGGAGGACGTTGCTTCACTGGCCCAAGTTGGCACCATCA
>NW_017731357.1:1088971-1090395 GCF_001890085.2 Hipposideros armiger | reverse complement strand
TATATATATATATATATATATATATATATATATCCATGTATTTGTCTTCATTATTATATTTCAATTGAAGGGATTAATGCTAGGTAACTTGTGGTTTTATTGTTATTATCAATAGACTCTTTTTTCCCCCATCTTTCGTTGATCTTTTTTTTTTAATAGCCTTGCTGAACACTTTTACTATTTCATGGAGTTTGCATCTTTTCTTGAATTTTCTCTGCAGACAACCTATCATCTGCAATTAATGACAATTTCATGCTTCTATTTCATTTCTATTATCTCTTTTATTTTTCTTCTTGCACTGCCAAGGAACTCCAGTACAATTTTAAATTTAAAAAAATGATGGCAGCCATCTCTGTCTTATTCCTAAGATTTAGAGGTTTGCTTCTTATTTTAAAAAATAATTCTTTTCATAATTTTTTATTAACTAGATTTTATTTTTAGAGCAGTTTTAAATTCATAGCAAAATCAAGTAGAAGGTACAGGGAGTTTCCATATACTTCCTACATCCACTCGTGCATAGCCTCTCCCATTAGTAAAATTCCCCCACCATATTGGTGCATTTGTTACAATTAATGAACTCACACTGACACTTCACCATCACCCAAAGTCCATAGTTAACATTAGGCTTTATTCTTGGTGTTCTACATTTGACTGGTTTCGACAAATGTATACTGACATGAATTCACCATTATAGTGTCATACAGAGTATTTTCACTGTCTTAAAAATTATGTTCTCTGATTATTCATTATCCCTCTATCGCCCTCCAATCCCTGACAACCACTCATCTTTTTAGTTTCCATAGTTTTGCCTTTTCCAGAATGTCATGTAGTTGGAATCATACCTTATATAGGCTTTCAGATTGATTTCTTTCCTTTAGTTACATTCATTTAAGGTTCTTCCATGTCTTTTTGTGGCTTGATAGTTCATTTAGCTTTAGTGCTCAATATTATTATTCCATTATCTGGATGTACTACAGTTTATTTATCCATTCACCTACTGAAGGACATTTCAGTTGTTTCCTAGTTCTAGCAATTATGAACAAAGCTACTATGAACATCCACGTACATGTTTTTGAGTTGACAAAAGTTTTTAACTCCTTTGGATAAATACGAAGGAGCTCAATTGCTGTATTGTATGGTAAAGCTATGTTTAGTTTTTTGTTTTGTTTCTGTTTCCACATTGCATGTTAAAACTTTTTTTATTAAATTATTTTCTATTATGAAATACACATTTTTTAGAATTAGTTTCAGCTGTACAACACAGTGCAATAGTTATACTTTTTACCCCTTGAAGTGACAACCCCCCTCTCCCAATCCACTGCCCCATTTCCCCCCAATATCATACATATCTATTACAAATCCCTTGACTCCACTCCCACACTATACTCCACGTCCCATGACCATATATATATATATATATATAT
>NW_017731357.1:1075101-1088844 GCF_001890085.2 Hipposideros armiger | reverse complement strand
AGTGCAGTGATCAAGCCTCTTCCCCATCCATGATGCAAGACATGTGACCACCTGACACCCTACAAAATATTCACAACATTATCAATTACATTCCTCGAACTATCCCCCATGTCCCCATGGTATGTTTAGTTTTGAATAGCCAAACTGTCTTCCAAAGTAGCTATACAATTTTGCATTGCCACTGGCCTTTAATGAGAATACCCATTGCACTATATCCTTGCAAACATTTGGCATTGCTAATATTCTACATTTTGGGCATTCTAACAAGAGTGTAGTGGAATCTCATTCTTGTTTTAATCTGCATTTTCCTGATGACATATAATGTGGAGCATCTTTTCATATGCTTATTTGCCGTCTATATATCTTCTGTGATGATACGTCAAGTTCTTTTGTCTGCTTTTTAATTGATTTTTTAATTTTATTACTGTTGAGTATTAAGAGTTCTTTGTATATTTTGGATAACAAGCTTTTATTGTATATATCTTTTGCAAATCTTTTCTCCTAGTCTGTGGCTTGTCTTTTTATACCCTTGAAAGTGTCATTTGAAAGGAGAAAAATTTAAATTTAATGAAGTCAGTTACTCAATTCTTTCCTTCAAGGATCATGCCTTTGGTGTTGTATCTAAAAAAGTCATCACTAAACTCAAGGTTATCTAGGTTTTCACTTATTTTATCTTCTAGAAGTTTTATAGCTTTGCTTTTTACATTTATATCTGTGATCCATACTGAGTTAATTTTTGTGAAGGGTGTAAAGTCTGTGACTAGATACATTTTTTTTTTTGCATGTAGAAGTCCAGTTGTTTCAGCTCCATTTGTTGAAAAGACAACAAATGCTCCTTTGTCAAAGATTTTAGACCGGTCGGGTGACTCACTTGGTTACAGTGCGAGCTCTGAGCAACAAGGTTGACAGTTCGATTCCCACATGAGCCAGTGAACTGGGCCTGAGTTGAGCTGCCGCTGAGCTGCCAATGGGCGGCCGGATGGCTCAGCTGGTGAGAGCTCGTGCTCTTAATAACAAGATTGCCGGTTTGACTCCCACATGGGATGGTGGGTTGTGCCCCGCACGCCCCCCCAACTAGATTGAAAGTGGCGACTAAACTTGGAGCTGAGCTTGCACCCTCCACAACTAAGATTGAAAGACAACAACTTGACCTGGAGCTGATGGATCCTGGAAAAACACAATGTTCCCCTTCCCCAATTCCCCAACACTGATCCCTTCCCAAATTCCCAAATAAAATCTTTAAAAAAGTGACTAGATTTATGTGGGCCTATTTCTGGGCTCTCTATTCTGTTCCATTGTTCCACTTGTCTATTTTTTCATCAGTACCACACTGTTTTTTCTTTTTTCAACGTATAGACATTGCTATCATATTTTTTCAATTATAATTGACATTCAATATTATTTTATATTAATTCCAGGTGTACAGCACAGTGGTTAGATATTTACATAAGTTTTGAAGTGATCCCCTGATTAGTCTAGAACCCACCTGGCCCTATGCATAGTTCTTAGTATATAATATAATTTGTACAAGATTTTTATTAAAAATTATAGCAAACATAAAATATTATATCAGTTTCAGGTATACATCATAGTCGTTCAATATTCATATACCTAAAGAAGTGATCTCCATAAGTCCAGCAACCATCTGACACTGTACCATGCTATCACAATATTATTGACTATATTTCCCATGCTGTATATTACCTCCCATGACTGATTTGTTTTATACCTGGAAATTTGAACCTTGTATTCCCCTTCACCTTTCCCCCTGTTTAATTTTTCAATTACAGGTGACATTCAATATTATTTGATATTAATTTCATATGTACAGCCTAGTTGTTAGACATTTGTATAATTTTAGAAGTGATCCCCCTGACTAGTCTAGTACACACCTGGCACTATAAATAGCTGTTACCATATTATTGACTACATTCCCTATGCTTTGTTTTACATCCCCATGACTACTTTGTGACAACAATTTGTACTTCTTAATTTCTCCCTGTTTTTCACCCACCCCCTTAACCCTCCTCCCATCTGGCAACCATCAAAATGTTCTCTGTATCTATGAATGTGTTTCTGTTTTGTTTGCTTGTTTATTTTGTTCTTTAGATTCCACATATAAGTGAAATCACATTGCATATGTCTTTCTTTGTCTGACATACTCCTTTCAGCACAATACCCTCCAGGTCCATCCATGCTACCACAGAGCCCATTCCTTTTCATGTCTGAGCAATACTCCATTGTATATATGTACCGCCTCCTTGTTATCAATTCATCCATTGATGGACATCCAGGCTGCCTCCACATCTTGGTTATTGTAAATAATGCTGCAATGGATATATGGGTGCACATGTCCCCTTGAAGTAGTGTTTTGGGTGTCTTCAGATAAATACCCAGAAGTGGGATTACTGGGTCCTTTTTTTTTTTTTAAGATTTTTATTGGGGAATTGGGGGAAGGGGAACAGACAAGTTGCTGTCGTTTTGTTCTTCAGTCTAGTTGTGGAGGACGTTGCTTCACTGGCCCAAGTTGGCACCATCATTGCATTCTTCCCAGGCAAGGCAGATCAGTCGCTGGCTTCTGGATGGCCACTCACAGTGGCTGCTGGCCGCTCACACTGGCTGCTGGCTACACACAGTAGCCCATGGCAACCCATTGCAGGAGGGGCTGCAGCCTACACCTTCTCAGGAGACACACAGCAAGCCAGCTCCAGGTTGAGCTGTTGTTCAGCATCTTAGCTGTAGAGGGCAGTGTCACTGGCCCTCATATGTGGGATCCGAACCGGGGCCCACTGGCGTCCCAACTCAGCTCTTAATCAACACGCCACTCAGCTGGCCCTCCTGGGTCCTTTTTTGTCTCTCATTAAAGCCCTTGTTTTAAAGTCTATTTTGTCTGGTGTAAGTATTGCTACTCTGGCTGTTTTTTTTCCCCCATTTCCATTTTCATGAAATAACTTTTTCCATTCCTTCACTTTCAGCCTGTGTTTGTGTCTTTCAATCTAAAGTGAATCTCTTGTAGACAGCACATGAAAGAGTTTTGTTTTCTTATCCATTCAGCCACCCTATGTTTTTAATTGGGGCATTTAATCCATTTACATTGAAAGTAATTGTTGATAGATATGTAGTTATTGTCATTTTATTATTCTTATTTTTTATTTATTTTTTCATCTTAAAGAAGTACCTCTAACATTCCTTGTAATACTAGTTTGGTGATGATGTGCTCCTTTAGGTTTTTCTTGTTTGGGAAGCTCTTTATCTGTCCTTCAATTTGAAATGATAGCCTTGATAAGTTGAGGGGTACAGTAGCTTTGAATATAGATCCTTGCTTTTTATCACATTGAATATTTTGTGTCAATCCCTTCTGGCCTGCAAAATTACTGTTCAGAAATCAGCTGACAGTCTTATGGGAGCTCCCTTGTATGTAATTAGTTGTCTTTCTCTTGCTGCTTTTAGGATTCTCTCTTTGTCTTTAAAGTTTGCTATTTTAATTATGTTGTGTCTTGGTGTGGGCCTGTTTAGTTTCACTTTGTTTGGGACTCTGCACTTCCTGGGCTTGTATGTCTATTTCTTTCGCCAAGTTAGGGAAGTTTTCAGTCATTATTTCTTCAAATAGGTTCTCAATCCCTTGCTCTTTCTCTTCTACTTCTGGTACTCCTATGATGTGAATGCTGTTATGCTTGATGTTGTTCCACAGGTCCCTTAAACTTTCTTCATTTTTTTTATTCCTTTCTCTTTTCATTGTTCCAGTGGGTGCTTTCTGCTACCATCTCTTCTCTCTTTTTTTTTTAAAGATTTTATTGGGGAATTGGGGAAGGGGAACAGTGTTGGGGAATTGGGGAAGAGGAACAGCCAAGGTGTTGTCCTTCAATGTTAGTTGCGGAAGGCGCAGCTAGCTCAGCTCCAAGCTCAGTCACCATCCGGCTGTCAGTTGGCAGCTCGGGGCTGCTCAGCTCAAGGTGCCGTGTTCAATCTTAGTTGTGGGTCAGTGTAGCCCACCATCCCATGCGGGAGTTGAACCATGCGCTTTCATCAGCTGAGCCATCCTGCCACCTGTTGACAGCTCAGCGGCAGCTCAGCTTGGGGTGTAGCATCACTGGCTTATGTGGGAATCAAACCAGTGACTCTGTTGCTCAGAGCTTGTGCTCTTAACCAACTGAGCCACTCGGCCGGCCCCTACCTTCTCTTCTAAATCATTGATTTGGTCCTCTGCTTCATCTAGTCTGCTGGTGATTCTTTCTAGTGTATGCTTCATTTCAGTTATTGTAGTCTCTATTTCTGACTGGTTCTTTTTTCTATCATTTCTATGTTCTTCTTCATGTTTACTATCTCTTTGTTAAAATTCTTACCAAGTTTCTTAAGAATTCTTATGACCATTGTTTTAAACTCTGTCTCTAGTAGGTTGGTGGCCTACATTTAATTTAGTTCTATCTCTGTAGGTTTCTCCAGTTCTCTTATTTGGGATATGTTTCTTTGTTTCCTCATTCTGGCTGCCTCTCTGTGTTTACTTATATATATTAGGAAGATCTCCTATGTCTCTCCATCTTCACTGAGTGGCCTTATTTTGTATTTGTCTGTGTCATCCAAAGGTGCAATGTTCCTGATCTCTGTGTGTGTTCCTGGAGTGTCCCTTGAGGGTGTTGTGTGTGTTCTCCTGTGGTAGTTGAGACTTGATTGTTTTTGGCACATCAGTGGATGGGATTGACTCCCAGGTTGACTGGATATGAGGACTGGCTATACCCACAGTGTATGAGCTGCTGTGTGTAGGCTGACCCCTCAGAGGGGAGTTCATTCCCACGGGCTCTTGTGCCTGTTGAGAACTCCCTTTTCATGTGCCACTTGTGGGGCTACCCAGGTAGTGCTCTGGTGTGGTCTGAAGCTGGCTTCTGGATATGTTTTTTCTGGTGTCTCTCGGGAGGGGTTCCCA
Organism: Hipposideros armiger; assembly: GCF_001890085.2. Classification (NCBI taxonomy): domain Eukaryota; kingdom Metazoa; phylum Chordata; class Mammalia; order Chiroptera; family Hipposideridae; genus Hipposideros; species Hipposideros armiger. The sequence goes on along the minus strand of NW_017731357.1, from coordinate 1,083,923 downwards.
AGCAGGCCAATTGCAGCCTTGCCTGTGACCAGCCCAGGGCTACCTAGTAGGAACTACAAAGCTAATGTGGTAGCCTGCTGCCTGTGCTGGACCTGAAGGCTTGTGGAAGTGGCCTTGCTGTGAACTGAGGGTGGCTGCCACCAGTAACAAGCTTGGGACAGCTTAGCAGAGGCCCAGGATCCCCAGTCCTGTTACCACTTGCCAGCTGCTCATAAGGCTCAGCCATTGAAAGGGCCTCCTTAGGTACATGGGCCAATCTGGTTGACATAGTGTTGAGAGTGCCCTCCGTGATGCAGCTCTAGGTGGGCGTGGCAGAGTTCCAGGTAGTCACAAAGCATGGCCAGTGGTTTTTACAAGGTTAATGCAGATTCAGTTTTTGTGCCAGTTCCTGGCCTGTGACCACTTTGCAAAATACCCTGAGAACACCACAACCAGCCGCTTCTCGTCTTGGGCTTGCAGAACTCCGAGAGCTACCCAAGAGAGGCTGCAGCACAATTTGTAGCTCACTGACCACCACTAAAAGTTCCCCGTGCAGCCATGAGCAATTCACTGGTGTAGAAGCCTTCTGCAGTTTGTGGGGCAGAGCCAGCTTCCCAAGCATGGAGAGTGCCCCCAGCAATACAGCTCTAGATAGGCAGGGCAGGTTTCCAGGGAGGTATGGGTTGTGGTTGGTAGGTTTTACAAAGTTAATGTAGTTATGGTTCTTACACTAGTGCCAGGCCTGTGACTACTTTGCAAAAATGACCTGAGAACAAACACCACGGCCAGCCATTGTTTGCCTTATGCCAACAGGTCCCTGAGAGCTACCCAAGAGAGGCTTTGGTGCAGGCTGTGGCTCACTGCCTACCACCAAAATTTCTCCAGGCCCTCTTGGGCAGTCTGCTGCTGTAAAAGTCTTCTGAAACTTATAGGGTGGGGATGGCCATTCAGTAGCCAAGCGTGTTTCAAGCATTGCAGTACTAGCTGTGCAGGGTGGGGACCCAGGGTGTTACCAAGGTAGTGGGCATGCTCGGATTTTACCAGACCAATTCAGTCTTAGATTTGGCCTTTGGGGGAGGGTTCAACATAGAAAATATGGTGCCCTCTTGTAGGCTACATGTGAGGTAGGCTCCACACTGGGTCAATGGCAGCTGTCACTCTATCCCTCACCCTGAAATCACAAAACTCAGTCTTTCTCTGCATGTCTCTGGTGCCTCTCTAGTTGCCGCCCTTCCACCAGAGACCGGGTAAGTGCTTGCAAGTGATTGAGTCTGTGTGCAGGCTCTCTAAGAGGGCATCTGGGTTTCCAGCCACCTTCTCTCTCACCAGGATGGACAGACAGTGTCCTCGCTGATTTTTGCTGCCAGATCTTTCAGGAACTCCTCTTCCCATACAGGATGCCTATGTGGAGCTGGGACCCCTCCTGGGCTGGGACCCCTCTCTCTTCTGGGGGGACCTCTGCCACTCAAGTGTCCCTCCTGGTGTTCAACCACTACTTGTGGGTTTGGGGTCAACCTGTTTTGTGTCTCTGCCCCTCCTACCAGTCACAATGTGGCCTCTTCTTTATATCCTAAGTTATAAGGGTTCTGTTCAGCTAGTTTCCAGATGATTCTTGAGGTTGATTGTTCTATAATTTATTTGTAGTTTTGGTGAGATCATGGGATGCAGTAGGTATAGTGTTGACCTAATCTGCCATCTTGGACCCAAATCCTTTATCATCCTTTTCATGGCCATGAGATCTGTAGTAATGTCCCCTATTTTGTTTATGATATGTGTAATTTGTTTTGTCTTTCTCTCTTTCCCTCTTTTAAAGTTATCTTGGCTAGAGGTTAGTCAATTTTGTTGGTCTTTTCAAAGAACCAGCTTTGGTTTGGATGGACCTGGAAGGTATTGTGCTGAATGAAGTATGTCAGACAGAGAAAGACAGATGTAATGTGATTTCACTTATATGTGGAATCTAAAGAACAAAATAAACAAACAAAACAGAAGCAAACTCATAGATACAGAGAACATTTTGATGGTTGCCAGATGGGAAGGGTTTGGGGGTGAACAAGGGGAAGGCATAAAGAAATTCAAATTTGTTGGGGGAGGAGGGTTATCACTTTGTGAGGAATGTAAATGTCTAACTATTACATTGTTTTGTACACCTGAAACTAATAAAAAGAAGAAATTCAAATTCGTTGTTACACAGTAGTCATAGGGATGTAGGGTATATCATAAGGAATATAGTCAATAATATTGTAATAACTATGTATGGTATCAGATGATTACTAGATTTGTTGGGATAATAGATGGAAGGGGTTGGGGGCAGGGTGAATAAAGTTAAGGGGATTAAGAAATACAAATTTGTAGTTACAAACTAGTCATGGGAATGCAATGTAAAGCATAGGGAATATAGTCCATAACATGGCAATAACTCTGTTCAATGCCACGTGGGTACTAGACTAGTCAGGGGGATCACCTCTTAAGCTGTATAAATGTCTAACCACTACGCTGTACACTTGAAATCAATATAAAATAAAATTGATTGTCACCTGTAATTGAAAAATTAAAAAGGGGGGGAGAAGGTGAATGGGAACAAAAGGTTCAAATTTCCAGGTATAAAACAAGTAAGTCATGGGGATGTAATGTACAACACAGAGAATATAGTCAATAGTATTGTGATAGCGTGGTGTGGTGTCAGATGGTTGCTGGACTTATCATGGTGACCACTTCTTTAAGTATATAAATGTTGAATAACTATGGTGTATACCTGAAACTAATATAATATTGTATGTTAGCTATATTTTAATAATTACCTTTTAAAAATAAACTTTTTCCACATAAATGAATCAATGAAAGAATGACTATAAAAATAAAAAACAAAGAACAAGCTTTTGGTTTCATTAATTTTCTCTATTGGTTTCTTGTTTTCAGTTTCATTGATTTCTGCTCTAATTCTTATTATTTCTTTCCTCTGCATACTTTGGATTTAATTTGCTTTTTCTTCCCCTAGTCTCCTCAGGGGAAACCTTAGAGTATTGATTTTAGACCTCTCTTACTTTCTAGTATATTCATTTAATGCTATAAATTTCCCTCTAAGCACTGCTTTCACTGCATTCTACAGATTTTGATAAATTGTGTTTTTATTTTCATTTAGTTTTAAATATTTTAAAATTTCTTTTGAGATTTCTTGTTTAACTTATGTGTTATTTAGAAGTAAATTGTTCTATCTCCAAGTATTTGGAGTTTTCCCAGCTATTTTTCTGTTATTGATTTAGAATTTAATTCCATTGTGTCTGAATGCAGACATGTATGAGTTCCATTCTTTTAAATTTGTTATGACCCAGTATGCTGTTTATCTTGGTGAATGTTTCATATGTGTTTGAGAATAATGTATTTTCCACTACTATTGGATGAATTAGTCCTTAGATGTCAATTACACCCTGTTGATTAATGGTGTTGTTGAGTTCAACTATGTCCTTACTGATTTTTCTGCCTGTTAGATCTGTCCATTTCTGATAGAGAGGTGTTGAAGTCTTCAACTATAATAGAGATTCCTGTATTTCTCCTTGCAGTTTTATCAGTTTTTGCCTCATATATTTTGATGCTCTGTTGTTAGGCACATACACATGAAGAATTATTATGTCATCTTGGATAATTGACCCCTTTATCATTATGTAAGGCTCCTTTTTATCCCTGATAACTTCTTGCTCTAAAGACTGTTCTGTCTGAAATTAGTACAGCTACTCTCACTTTCTTTTCAATAGTGTTAGCATGGTTTGTGTTTATCCAACATTTTTAATTTATATATGTCTTTATATTTAGAGTGGGGTTCTTCTGTAAATCTGATACAAAAAAAACATAAGGAAGAAGCTCCTTGACATTGTTCTTGGCAATGATTTTTTTCAACATGACAACAAAAGCACAAAAAAATATAAAAATCCAACAAGTGTTTGCAAGCCATGTATACGATAAGGGTTAATATAAAAAATTTATAAAGAACTCATACAACTCAATAACAAGAAAATAAACAATCTGATTGAAAAATGGGCAGAGGAACTAAACAGACATTTTTCCAAAGAAGATATCCAAATAGCTAACAGGTACATGAAAAGGTGCTCAACATCACTAATTATCAGGGAAATGCAAATAAAAAGCACAGTGAGATATCACCTCATACCTGTAAGAATGGCAATTATTAAGAAGACAAGAGATAGCAAGTGTTAATGAAGATGTGGAGAGAAGGGAACCTTTGTGCACTCTTGGAATTGTAAATTGGTTCACTATGGAGAACAGCATGGAGGTTCTTACAAAAATTAAAAATAGTACTACCAAATGATTCAGAAATCTTCATTCTGGGTGTATAACCAAAGGAAATGAAAATAGGTTACCAAAGACAGATATGCACTCCCATGTTTATTGCAGCATTATTCATAATAGCCCAAATATGGAAACAACCTAAGTGTGTATCAATGGATGAATGGATAAACCAGTGTGAATAGTATTAGAAATAGGTGAATAGTATTCGAAAAAAGGAAATTCTACTTTTTGCAACAACATGGATGGGCCTTGAGGACATTATGCTGAGTGAAAGTTAGACAGAGAAAGATAAATACTGTATGGTATATCTTTTTTTTTAAGATTTTTATTGGGGAATTGGGGGGATGGGAACAGCACTGGGGAATTGGGGGAAGGGGAACAGACAAGTTGCTGTTGTTTTGTTGTTCAGTCTAGTTGTGGAGGACGTTGCTTCACTGGCCCAAGTTGGTACCATCATTGCGCTCTTCCCAGGTGAGGCAGATCAGTCGCCGGCTTCTGGATGGCCGCTCGCGGCGGCTGCTGGCTACTCACGCTGGCTGCTGGCTACACACAGTAGCCCATGGCAACCCACTGCCACAGGGGCTGCAGCCTATGCCGTTGCCGTCAACTCACAGCAGCCCAGCTCCAGGTTGAGCTGTTGGTCAGCATCTTAGCTGTAGAGGGCGAGCGTCACTGGCCCTCAATGTGGGATCCAAACCGGGGCCCTCTGGCATCCCAAGCCAGCTCTTAACCAATGCGTCACTTGGCCGGCCCTGTATGGTATATTTTATATGTGGGCACTAAAAAAATGGAAATCATCAAACCAGGTTGCTGCTATTATTATTTTGAATGAACTGTTAAATGTTTGATAAATTAAAAATAAGAAAAATAAAAGTTTTATTTTACCTTCACTTATTCTTTCTCTGATGCTTTTCCTTTCTCTTTACATATCTGAGTTTCTGATGTATATTATTTTTCTTCTCTCTGAAAAACACCTTTTAATATTTCTTACAAGGGCAGGTGTACTGGCAACAAATTACTTCAATTCTTGTTTGCCTGAGAAAGTCTTTATTTCTCTTTCACTTTTCAATAGTAATTTCACAGGGTACAGAATTGTAGGGTTTTTTTTTCTCTCGACACTTCATTTCATTCTCTTCTTGCTTGCGTGCTTTCTGGTGTTTCCTTCCTCCTCTATAGGTAAGGCTCTCCCCCCTCCTGATCCCTTTGGCTTCTTGTAGGATTTTCTTTATCTTTGATTTTCTATAGTTTGAAAATTATATGCCTAGAAGTGTTTTTTGTTTTTGTTTTTGGCATTTATCCTGCTTGGTGTTCTCTGAGCTTCCTGGATCTGTGTTTTTTTTTTTGTCTAACTTTAATTTGGGGAAATTCTCAGTCATTATTCTTCCAAATATTTCTCTTCTTTTCTCTCTTTCTTATTCTTCTGGTATTCCCATTACAAATATGTTACACCTTTTGCAGTTGTTTCACAATCCTTGGATATTCTGTTCTGTTTTTTTTCCCCCATCCTTTTTTTTTCAGTTTGGGAGGTTTCTATTGAAATATCCTCAAGCTCAGAGATTCTTTCCTTTGTCAAGTCTAGTGTACCAGTAAGCCCATCAAACACATTCTTCATTTCCTTTACAGTACTTTTTATCTCTAGCACTTATTTTTTTTCTTTTTTCTTTTAATTTCCATCTCTCTGCTACATTTCCTTTCTTGCATGCTGTCTACTTTATCCTTTAATATTCTTAGCATATTATTCATAGATGTTTTAAATTACTGGTCTAATAATTCCAACATCATTGCCATATCTGAATCTGGTTCTGCGGCTTGCTCTGTCTCTTCAAACTGCTTTTTTGTTTTGTTTTGTTTTGTTTTTGCCTTTTAGTATACCTTGTAATTTTTTTTGATAGCCAGACATGATATCCTGGGTAAAAGGAATTACTATAAACAGGCCTTCAGTAATATGGTAGTGTGCTGTGGAGGGAGGAGAAGCATTTTACATATAGTACTATGACTTAGGTCTCAGTCTTTTTTGAGCCTATACCTTTGGATTGTAAACTTCACATATACTTCTTAGTCTCCCCCACACCCATTTGGTTAGACAGGGTGGTTAGAGTGGGCTGGAGTTGTGTATTTCCCTTCCCCAGCTCAGTTAGACTCTGATAAAACCCCAGCAGGTTAATCTCTGGTTAAATACTTTCCCCTGAGGACAAACCTTGTTAAGAAGAACAGAGTGCTCTGGAGTATTTAGAAATGAATTATTTATCACTATTCCTTCTGGAAGCATGAGGGGATTTTTCTCCAATATTCACTGTGAGAACCTGGTAGAACTTCAAAAGGTGAAACTCACAAACGTATGGGACTCCCCTGATCACTGCGTCTCTGTGGAGTTTTTATCTCACAGAGTTGTCCACACTGAGTCTCCAGCAATTCATCAATTACAGTTCAGGTTGCCCTTCTCCAGCACTGGTTCCCTTAGAGGTTTCTGCTCCTATAAATTATGATTGTCTATATTCACCTGTGTATCTCTTCAGTTTGGGGGCAGTGGTTTGCTCTGCGACCTCACTTCTGTTATAAATTTAAGGGGAGTTGTTGATTTTTCAGTTTGCTCAACTTTTTACTTATTGCTAGAACGAGGTAGTGACTTTCAAGCTCCTTAACCTGCTGGACCAGAAACATTTTCCATAATTTTTTTTTAACTTTTATTGGGGAACAGTGTGTTTTTTCAGGACCCATCAGCTGCATGTCAAGTAGTTGTTTCAATCTAGTTGTGGAGAGTGTAGCTCAGCTCCAAGCTCCATGTCCAGTCGCTGTTTTCAATCTAGTTGTACGGGAGTTGGGGGTTGCAGCCCACCATCCCATGAGGGAATCAAAACAGCAACCTTCTTGTTAAGAACACAAGCTCCAATCAACTGAGGCATTCAGCTGCCCATCAACAGCTCAGCTGCAGCTCAGCTCAAGTCATTGTCTTCAATGTAGTTGTGGAGGGCACAGCTCACTGGCCCATGAGGGAATTGAACCACCAACCTTGTTGTTTAGAGCATGTGCTCTAACCAAATGAGCCACTGGCTTCCTTTGCATAAATTTTTATAGATGATATATTTTATTAGTTAGAGAAGTTACCTTCTTTTCTGAATTCACTGAAGAATCTATCTTTCCTGAAAGAGTGTTGAATTTTATTGAATGTGTTTTTAATATCTCTCTATATACAATCATATTGTATATTTCTTTTTATTTGTTAATATAGTATATTTATTACATTGATAGATTTTTTCTGTTAAATCATCTTTGTCTTCCTGGTATAAACTCTACTTGGTTGTGGTAGGCAGAATTCTAAGATGTCCTGTGTGAATCCCACTCCCTGGTACCCACGCTTTGTGTAATCCCCTCCCCTGGTTTATGTGTGGAACCTGAAACTTGCTTCTAACAAACAAAACATGGCAAAGGAATCGTTCAGGTACAATTAAAGTCCTTAGTTGACTTTAAGTTAATCAAAGGAGAGATTATTGTGCATGGACCTGACCTAATTAGGCTATCCCTTTAATAGAGGGTCTAGTGGTTAGAAGGATTCTCTGGCTGGCCTTGAAGAAACAAGCCATCATAAATTCCACAGCGGCAAGGAAAAGAATTCTGCCAACAATCATGCGAGTCTGGGAGAGGACCCCAAGACTCAACTGAGACCCCAGCCCCAGCTGACAACTTGATTACAGCTTTGTGAGGCCCTAAGCAGAGGATTCATTTAAGCTGTGTCTGAACTTCTGACCTACAGAAACTGCGACATAATAGAATGTTGTTTTAAAACCATTAAGTTTGTGGTTATTTGTTACACAACAATAGAAAACTAATACTTTTGCAAAAAAAATTATATACATATATATATATATTTAGTGTCACTAAGTAACATAGTTAATAAGTTTTTACAAGTTTAATATGTATTTTTATAAGTGAGAATGGTCTATAATTTTACATTTTTTGCGCTATCTTAATCCAATTTTGGTATCAAGGTTTATTAGCCTCATAAAATGAGTCCAATAACTTTCCTTCTTATGTTTTCTAAAACAGTTTATATAAAACAGGGAGAATATGTTCCTTGAGAGTTGATAAAACTTGCCTATAAAGTTTAACTAGGTATATCTTTAGAATAAGACATCTGATAACTGATTCAATTTTTAAAAACTTTCATTGGTTAATTCATATCTTCTACATCTTGGGTCAATTTTTATAATTTATGTTTTATCAGAAATTATTTATTTCATCTGTTTCCAAATGTATTTCTACATATTTCCTTTATATTATCTTTTAATGTTAGAAAATTCTGTTTGTAAAGTTATGCTTCCTTATTGTTCCTAACTTTTTGTTTGTTTGTTTGTTTGTTTGTTTTGAAATCATTTTATTTCAGACATGTTCTTATAAATGGTGTCTGTTTTTTTCTTTTTTTTTTTTAAGATTTTTATTGGGGAATTGGGGGGATGGGAACAGCACTGGGGAATTGGGGAAGGGGAACAGACAAGTTGCTGTCGTTTTGTTCTTCAGTCTAGTTGTGGAGGACGTTGCTTCAC
>NW_017731357.1:1036523-1074961 GCF_001890085.2 Hipposideros armiger | reverse complement strand
CTGTAGAGGGCAGTGTCACTGGCCCTCATATGTGGGATCCGAACCGGGGCCCTCTGGCATCCCAAGCCAGTTCTTAACCAATGCGCCACTCGGCCGCCCCTTGTTCCTAATTTTTGTTTGTTACTTCCCCCCTTTTTTGTCCAATATTGCCAGAGATATGCTCAATTTATAGTCTTTAAAAAAAAGTTTTTAGTTTTGTTGATCTTATGTATTTGTTTGTTTTCCACTTCACTTTTACTGCTATTGTCCCATTTATTCCAACTTATTTTATAGTGTTAGCTCTTTTATTTTTAATTTAGTATTTATTTTTATCAAAGTTATGTATGCATATACTTAGAAAAGTCATATACTTGTGTAAACAGATTTCTTTATAATAACAGTTCTTCTGTCACATCCTCCTCATTTCTGCTCCCCAGAAACAACCATTTTCATTAATTTTTATCATTGGTGCATGTTAAAAACATTCTTATATTGCTATTCCTTTCTTGTGAAGTTTTAAATACTCCCTATTAATTTCCCAATACAGAATATTGATATCTGTGTTTAGTTATCTTTCACCATTATCCAATCCCCACCATGTGTATCTACACTCCCTGTGTCCTTTCCTTCCAGGGCAGGTATATGATTACTTTGGTTAAATCATAATCATAAGTCATTATTAGGACTATGTAAATGCTACTTCTCTTGGAGTAATCTTTTCTGCATAGTTTTTTGTTTTCCTAGAGTTAATATCTGGTTTTTTTTCATTGCAAGTGTTTCACTCTCAAATTCTGCTCAATTATGGAAATAGCTTCATAATATATTAACATTTATTAGAATCTATCAATTTTATGATTTTGACGATATCTCTTCTGGAAACTACTGGTTGTTCTCTCCTTGCTCTGCAGTTGTTCTTCTGAGATTTCACTCCACCAATCATTTTGGGGATTCTCTTCCCTCTTCCTGTGTCAGCCCCCATTGCCTGAATCTCATGTCTTCTTCTTTCTTGGATTACTCTCTCAAAATGGTTAAGATCTTGCCTGTCTGGGAAAAAATGTCTTTATTCTACTGTCACACTTATTTGATGGTTTAGCTACTTGTTACATCCTAGGTTGAAATTATTTTCCAAGGCTGATGTTGCTCTGTTGGGTTTTTGGCTTTCATTATTACTGGTAAGAAGATCAATGCTACTCTGAGTCTTTAACGTCCTTGTTAAGCCTTTTCCTTTTCTCCTCTGTGGAAGCTGTAGGGTCTCCAGTGTTCTGAGTGTTATGAAAATATGCCTAGATTTGAGCCCTTCAATGGGTGGATCCATTGAATTGTGAAACTTGGGTCATTCAGATAGGGGAAACATTCTTCAATCATTTCGTAGATGATTTCTTCCTCTCTATTTTCTTGCTTCTTTGTTCTTCATTATGAATTTTTATTATTTAGATGTTAGACCTCCTTAAAAGGTTCTCTAATTCTCTTATCTTTTATCTCCTATTTTCTTCAGTTTATCTTTTTGCTCTGTTTTATGGGAAATTCTTCTCAACATTGTACTCCAACCATCTTATTGAGGGTTTTCCATAGTTTCATTTCTTTATTCTTGTTATTTCCTGTAATTATTTTTATAGCTTCCTGTTCTTGTTAAGGAATCAATTATATCAAAAACTTTTCTAGTCCCATAAAGTCTGTTTCTTCCATATTAACTGAAAGTTTGTCATTTCTTCTGTAATCCCTGAAACGGAACAATTAACTTCTTTGTTTACAATTAACTTCTTTATTTTCAATCTCTTTCTTTTTAAATAAATACATTTTAAAATGCAAATTTCCTTCTTCCTGCTGTTTTAGCTTCATATTACAAGTTTTAAAATGTAGTACTTTCACTGTCATTCACTTCTAAATTTCTATTGTGTGAGTTCCACTGCAGCTTTTTGTTGTTGTTATTAATCATGAGTTAGTTCTGAGAGCATTTTTAACATTGCAAGCATTATCTTGTTTGTTTGTTTGTTTTTAAGATTTTTTAATTGGGGAATTGGGGGATGGGAACAGCGCTGGGGAATTGGGGGAAGGGGAACAGACAAGTTGCTGTCCTTTTGTTCTTCAGTGTAGTTGTGGAGGACGTTGCTTCACTGGCTCAAGTTTGCACCATCATTGTGCTCTTCCCGGGCGAGGCAGATCAGTCGCCGGCTTCTGGACAGCTGCTCACAGTGGCTGCTGGCCGCTCATGCTGGCTGCTGCCTACACATGGTAGCCCATGGAAACCCACTGCAGCAGGGGCTGCAGCCTATGCCATAGCTGGTGACTCATGGGCAGCCCAGCTCCAGGTTGAGCTGTTGTTCAGCATCTTAGCTGTAGAGGGCAGTGTCACTGGCCCTCATATGTGGGATCCAAACCGGGGACCTCTGGCATCCCAAGCCAGCTCTTAACCAAAGCACCACTCGGCTGGCCCACATTATTCTGTTTTTAACTAGCTTTTTTTAGCTTGATTTCTAATTCAATTTATTGTGATCTGGGAAAAAATATCAGTATGGCAACAGATCTTTTATATGCTTTTACACTCCCTTCAAGTTCTAGTAAGTGACTAAACTTTTAAAACATTCCATGTATATTTGGAAATAATGTATATTTTATATTTATTGGCTGCTAATTAATTTTATTGTTCAAAGATTGCATATCCTTAACAATTGTTTTGTTTGCTTGCTCTATCAATTTATGATTGAGATATTTTTAAGTCTCCTAGTGTGATTATAGATATTTGTTGTTTATGTCTTGAGGCAATGTTGTCAGTTGCATACAAGTTAAGGACTATTAAATATTTCTAGTAGTATTTGCATCATGTTATTGCAAATTATCTCTATTCCAATTAGTACTTTTTGCTTCAAATTCTAATTTCACTTATATTAATATAATTTTAGCATCTTTTTATGGTTAGTATTTGCATGGTATATATTGGGCTGTTGGAAAAGTCATGACGCATTTTTGCAATGAAAACCATAGAAAAAATACATCATGACTCCTCCGACAACCCAATATTTTTCCATTCCTTTATATTTAGCATTTCTTTTTTTTTTTTAAAGATTGTTTATTGGGGAATTGGGGAAGGGGAACAGCGCTGGGGAATCGGAGGAAGGGGAACAGACAAGTTGCTGATGTTTTGTTCTTTAGTCTAGTTGTGGAGGATGTTGCTTCACTGGCCCATGTTGGTGTTATCATCGTGCTCTTCCTGGGTGAGGCAGTCGCTCGCCAGCCATTAGAAGGCAGCTCACAGCGACTCACAGCAGCTCACGAAAGCTCACGCCAGTTGCCAGCCAGCCCCACTGCAGCCTACGCCGTCGCCGGCGACTCACGGCAGCCCAGCTCCAGATCCAGCTGTTGTTCACCATCTTAGCTGTAGAGGGCGCAGTGTCACAAGCCCTCATGTGGGATCCAAATTGGGGCCCTGCTGCTCAGAGCTGATGTCCCAAGCCAACTTCTAACCAACACGACCCTCGGCCAGCCCATGCTTATCTCTCTTTTTATACAATTAACAGAGACTGATAATCATTACTTATATCCATGAAATAAATATGGGTTACAAAATGGTGATGCTTTATTATTGGTATTCCTTCTTCATTTATTAGTTGGAACACTTCTATAGATAAAACTTGTACTTGTTTATCCTGAGGTCCAGTTCATATAGAAAAGGCATAATTAATTTTTGATTTCCTTTCTTTATTTGTCAATTCAAAATAGTACATCAGTTCTCTAGTATCCTTTTAGGGTGGCCAAAAATATCCTTAAAAACTCATGGATTTAAATCCATTGCATGTTTTTATCTTTTGTGATGTTCAGACAGACCCATCTTTTGATCAATGAAAGTCTATTTATGTTGGTTCCTGAGTCCTAAAGACACAACCCTAATATTCTTTGACAGCTTCTTGCTTTATGGTATCACATTATGTTCAGGCTCATTGGATACATTTTCTGCCCAGGAGCTCTGTTTCTTTTAGTATAATTACTCTCTATGTGGTTATGCCACCAACTTGTATACACATAAAAATTTATGTCATCTTACCTACTTGTATACACATAAAAGTTTATGTCATCTTACCTTCAGGTTTTTTTTGTTTTTTTCTATATGAGCCATCCTGCCACCTGTTGGCAGCTCAGTGGCAACTCAGCTCGGGCCGGGCGTCGAACTGCTCTTGTTCAGAGCTTGCACTCTTGTGCGAGCTCTTAACCAACTGAGCCACTCAGCCGGCCTTTTACCTTCAGTTTTAAAAATTGCTCTTTCTAAATCTAAGTTTCTTTATTAATGTGCAAAATATTTACATAGTTCCAAATTCAGCTATACAAAACAAGGTATATTCAATGAAATCTAGCTCCTATTTTCATCTCTGACCCTACTCTCCCTGTAAATAAACATTTTGAAATGTTATGATTTGTCATTTCATTTAAAATGTACACATGAACATAATTATATATATTTATAATTAATATTTCCCTTTTCCTAGATAAAAATGGCATCTGCAATGTTTTCTTCTTCTTACTTTTCTTTTCTGAACAATATATCCAAAGATTACTCCATGTATTATACAGAGATATATCTTAGTCCTTTTTGCTCCTGACTTTACTTTTCAATACCACATTTATTTAACCAGTTCCCTCTTGATAGACATTTGGGACCATTTCCTGCTTTTCCTATCATTATAAATAATGTTTCAGTGAATAGCCTTGTACATTTATCTCTTTGCATTTTTGGCAATGTAATTTTGTAATGGCTACTTAGAAGCGAGATTGCTTAGAAGTGAGATGCATTACAGGGTAAATGCATACGTAATTTTGTAGGAGAGTGCCAAATTTCCTTCTATAGGGCTTTTCTATTTTCTACTACCATTAGCAATGTTACCTCATAGCTTCAGCCAATTTTGGTAGTGTGAAATAGCCTTTCTTCACACTGTATTTTTTTATCTTGAGTTAACCATCTTAGTATTTAGGTCCATTTGTATTTTTTTCTGTTAATTGTCTGTTCATATCGCTATCCCACTTTTCTCTGGTACTAATGGTCTTTTTCTTCTCTCTCTACTTTTAGAAGTTCTATATCTTTCCCAGTTTATTGTTTCTCATATTGCTTTAATGACTTATGGTATTTTACTGGTTTTTTTCAATGTAATCTAATATATTAGTCTTTTCCTTATTACTTCGGGACCGTAAAACATACTTAGGAAGATTTTCCCCATTCTCAGATTATAGAGGAATTCACACATGTTTTCCTCTGGTGTTGATATGCTCATTTTTTATATTTATTTATTTTTATTTTTTATTAGTTTCAAGTGTACAACACAACATTGTGATTAGACATTTATCTACCTCACAAAGTGATGACCCCAATAAATCTATTACCCATCTGACACTGTACATGCTTATTACAATACCATTCACTATACTCGTATTCCCTATGCTATACATTGCAACCCTGTGGGGGGGAAATATATCTATATCTATATCTATATCTATATCTATATTTATCTCTATCTATATCTATATATAATAGTTGACATTCAATATTATTTTATATTGTTTCAGGTGTACAATGCAGTGGTTAAGCATTTATATAATTTATGAAGTTATCCCCCCTGATAAGTCTAGTACTCATCTGATACCATATGTAGATTTTACAACATTACTGACTGTATTCCCCATACTGTATTTCACATCCCCGTGACTATTTTGTAAATACCAATTTGTATGTCCTAATCCCTTCACCTTTCTCATCCATTCCCCCAAACCCTTTCCCATCTAGCAACCATTGGTTGCACCACATAAACAAAATGAAAGATAACAATTATACAATTATATCAATAGATGTAGAAAAAGCATTTGACAAATTCCAGCATCTATTAAAGATAAAACCTCTCAGCAAAGTGGAAATAGAGGGAACATACCTCAACATATTAAAAGCCATATATAACAAACCCACAGCTAACATCATACTCAATGGGGAAAAGCTAAGAGCATTCTTTTTAAGATCTGGAACAAGGCAAGGATGCCCATTTTCAACCCTTTTATTCAGCATAGTTTTGGAAATTTTAGCCAGCACTCAGACAAGAAAAAGAAATAAAAGGTATCCAAATTGAAAAGGAAGACTTAAAAATGAAACCTGTCAGGGGCCGGCTGAATGACTCAGTGGTTAAGAGCTCGCTCAAGAGTTTGAGCTCTGAGCAACAGAAGTTCAATTCCTGGCCTGAGCTGAGCAGCCACTGAGCTGCCAACAGGTGGCAGGATGGCTCAGCTTAAAAAAAAAAAGAAACCTGTCATATGCCATGATACTATATATAAAGAACCTTAAATATACCACAAAATTGATAACTGGAAGGTGAATTTTTAGACTTGAGTGTGCCATCTTCCTTAGCTGCTGGAATCTAGAATAAAGGACACTTTACTCCTAAAAAAATTGATAGCTGATTAATGAATTTAATAAGCAGGATACAAAATTAATATTCAGAAATCAGATCCATTTATATGCACCAATAATGAACTGTCAAACAGAGAAATTAAGAAAAAATCCCATTTACAATTGTATTAAAAAGTAAAGCACTTAGGAATAAATTTAGGAAGGAGGTAAAAGACCTGTACTCAGAAAACTAGAAGATACTGAAGAAAGAAATTGAAGAAGATATAAATAAATGGAAGCATATACTGTGCTCATGGATAGAAAGAATAAGCATCATTAAAATGTCCATATTACCCAAAGCAATCTGTGGATTCAATGCAATCCCAATCAAAATGCCAATGGCATTTTTTTTCACAGAAGTAGAACAATTAATCTTAAAATTCATAAGGAACCTCAAAAGACTCCAAATAGCCATAGCAATCTTGAGAAAGAACAAAATTGGTGGTATCACGCTGCCTGATATCATACTATACTATAACACTGTAGTAATAATCAAAACAGCATGGTATTGGCATAAAAACAGACACAGACTAATGGAACAGAATACAGAGCCCAGAAATAAACCCATGTCTATATAGTCAATTAATCTATGACAAAGGAGGCAAGAACATACAGTGGGGTAAAGACAACACTATTCAATAAATGATGTTGGGAAAACTGACAGATACATGCAAAAAAAGAAGAAGAAGAAGAAGAAAGAAACTGGACCACCTTCTTATGCCATGTACAAGAATAAACTGAAAATGAATTAAAGACTTAAAGGTAAGACCTGAAACCATAAAACTCCTAGAAGAAAACATAGGCAGAAAACTTTCTGACATTGCTCTTAGTGATATTTTTTTTGATATGTCTTCTCGGGCAAGAAAAACTAAAGAAAAAATTAACAAATGGGACTACATCAAGAAAATGAAAAGACAGCCTATTGAATGGGAGAAGACATTTGCAATGATATATCTAATAAGGGGTTAATATCCAAAATTTATAAACAACTCATACAACTCAACACACACATACACACACACACACACACACACAAAAGGCAGCAAACAATCTAAATGGGAGAAGACCTGAATAGACATTTTTCCAAAGAGGATATACAGATGGCCAACAGACTTATGAAAAGATGCTCAATGTCACTAATCATCAGAGAAATGCAAATTAAGACAACAATGAGATATCACCTCACACCTGTCAGAATGGCTATCATCAATAAATCAACAAATAACAAGTGTTGGTGAGAATGTAGAGAAAAGGGAGCCCTCATGCACTTTTGGTGGGATTGCAAATTCGTGCAGTCACTATGGAAAACAGTATGGAGGTTCCTCAAAGAATTAAAAGTAGAACTAACTTATGACCCAGCAATTCCACCCTGGGTATTTATCCAAGGAAATCCAAGACACTAACTCTAAAAATATATATGCACCCCTATGCTCACTGCAGTGCTATTCACAATAACCAAGACATGGAAACAAGGAAAATACCCACCAATAGATGATTGGATAAAGAAATTGTGGTACATTTATACAATGGAGTATTACTCTGCCATAAAAAGAAGAATAAAATATTACCATTTGCAGCAACATGGATGGACCTAGAGGATATTATGCTAAGTGAAATAAGTCAGACTGAGAAAGACAAATACCATATGATCTCACTTATATGTGGACTCTAAAGAAGAGAATAAATGAGCAAACCAAGCAGAAATAGACTCATAGATACAGAGAACAAACTGATAGTTGCTAGATGGGAGGGGGGTGGAGGGATGCGTGAGAAAGGTGAAAGGATTTGGCAGTATAAATGGGTAGTCACAAAATAGTCAAAGGGATGTAAAATGCGGTATGGGGAATATAATCAATAGCATTGTAAGGACTATGTAGAGTGTCAGATTGGTACTGGACTTATTGGGGGATCACTTCATAGATTATTATATAAATGCTTAACCACTGTACTGTATACCTGAAACTAACATAAAATAGTATTGAATATCAACTATAATTAAATATATATGAAATATATATAATTATATATACTTAAATATATAGAGAAATATATTTAAATATTTATATATGTATTTATATATTCAGTCACAGGATATAAAGTACAGCATAGGGAATATAGTCAATGGTATTGTAATAGCTATGTACGATGTTGATGGGTAGTAGACTAGGTGGGGTTATCATTTTGTGAGGGGTGTAAATATCTAATCATTATGTTGATTTTTACATGCAAAACTAATAAAAATAAATAAATAAATTTTAAAAATACAGAACAAAATAAACAAACAAGAAAATAAGAACTCATAGATAGAGAACAAATTGAAGGTTGTCAGAGAGGATGGGAGGTTGGAGAGCTGGGTGAAAAAGGTGAAGGGAGTAAGAAATACAAATGGGCAGTTATAAAATAGTAACAAGGATGTGAAGTACAGTGTAGAGAATATAGTCAGTAATGTTGCAACCACTATGTATAGTGCCAGGTGAGTACTAGACTAATTGAGGGAATCACTACATAAATTATATAAATGTCTAATCACTATTCTGTACATCTGAAAGCAATATAAAATAATGTTGAGTGTCAACTGTACCTGAAAAAAAGAAATAATTTTTTTTTAAATGAAGGCAAGATGAAGACTTTCCCAATTAAACAAAAGCTGGGAGATTTCATTACCACCAAACCTGCCTTATAGGAAGTGTTGAAAGAAGTTATTCAAGCTGAAATGAAAGGACACTAATTAGTGACATAAAAACATATTGAAATCTACAACAGGCTGCGTAAGTTAAGCATACAGTCCAATTCAGGATACCCTAATATTGTAATATGTTAATGTGTTAACTATTTAACTCTTTTATAATGGTTAAAAGACAAAAGTACTAAAAAGAGCTATAGATATAATAATTTGTTAGTGGATACACAATATAAAAATATGTAAATAGTGACATCAAAAACATAAAAGACAGGAATGAAAGGGTAGAATCTTTGTATGTGACTGAAGTTAAATTGTTGTCAACATAAAATACACTGTTATATCTAGGTAAGTTTCTATGTAAACCTCATGGTAACCACAAAGCAAAAACATACAATAGGTTCACAAATCATGAAGAGAAGAAAATCAAAGCATACCACTGCAGGAAATTATCAGTTCACAGTAGAAGACAGCAAGGGAGGAAGAAAGGAACAAGGGAACTACTAAACAGCTGTAAAACTATAAGATGGCATTAGTTAGTCCTTACCTATTGATAATTACTATAAGTGTAAATAGATTGAATTCTCCATTCCAAAGACATAGAGTAGCTGGATGCATGAAATAAACAAGACCCAACTATATGCTCCCTACAAGAGACTCACTTCAGCTTTAAGGACACACATAGGCTCAAAGTCAAGGAATGGAAAAAGATACACTACACAGGTTCAAACTGACAGAGAACAGGAGTAGCTATACTTACATCAGACAAAATTGACTTTAAGTAAAAAATGGTAATAAGAGATAAAGATGATCACTGTATCATGATAAGGGGTAATTTCATCAGATGGCTATAACAGTTGTAAATATATATGGACCTAACATCAGAGGACCTAAAATATTAAGCAAATGCTAAAAGGTCTGAAGGGAGAAATAGACAACAATATAATAGTCGTAGAGGACTTTAATATCCCAGTTTCAAAAGCAAATAAATCATCCAGGCAGAAAATCAACAAAGGATTATCCAAGCTGAAACATACTCTAGGTTAAATTGACCTAACAGATATATACAGAGCATTCCACCCAACAGCAATGGAATACACATTCTTCTCAAGTGCCCATGGAACACTCTCTAGGATAAATCATATAAAAGGTGATAAAATAAGTATGAGCAAATTTAAGAAGATTGAAATCATACCAAGTATCTTTTCTAACTACAGTGATATAAAACTAGAAATCAATAACTGGAGGAAAGTTGGTAAATTCACAAATATGTAGAAATTTTACAACATACTCCTGATAAACCAATGGAGAAATCAAAAGGGAAATCCAAAAGTATCTTGAAGCAAATGAAAATGGAAGCACAAGGTATTAAAACCTATGGGATGCTGCAAAAGCAGTACTAAGAGGTGAATTTATCATTATAGATAACTACATTAAGTAAAAAAATATCTCATAAACAACCTAACTTTACATCTCACAGAATGAGAAAAAGGACAAACTAAGCCCAAAGTTACCACAATGACGGAAATAACAAAGATGAGAACAGAAATAAATTAAATAGAGACAGGAAAAGATTAACAAAACTAAGAGATAGTTAATTGAAAAAATAAACAAAATTGACCAAGCTTTAGTTAGGCTAACAAAGGTAATAAGTAGAGGACTCAAATAAAAATGAGAAATGAAATGAATCCATGGCAATCCAGAAAGTGTGAAAGAATAGGCAAACTGATCAAGGGAAAGAAAAGAGAGCCCAGAAATAGAACCATATAGACTTATTCTTCTGATCTTTGAGAAAGGAGCAAAGGAAATTCAGTGGAGAAAAAGTAGTCTCTTCAACAAATGGTCTAAAACAACTGGGAACACACATGCAAAAAACAAAAATCTAGGTGCTTTCCTTTATACCTTTCACAAAAATTAAGCCAAAATGGATAATTGACTTATATGTAAATGCAAAACTTTAAAACTTATAAAGATAACATAAGAGAAAATCTAGGTGATCTTGTGTCTAACAATGGGTTGTTAGATTCAACAGCAAAAATATAATCCATGAAAAAAAATAAGTTGAATTTCATTAAAATTCAAAACTTCTGCTCTTCAAGACACAACCAAGGGAATAAAAAGACAAGCCACGGACTGGGAGAAAATCTTTGCAAGACATGTATTTGTTAAAGGACTTGTATCTAAAATATACAAAGAACTGAAAACTCCACAATAAAAAAACAACCAATCTGATTTGAAAATGGGCAAAAGATGTGAACAGACGACTCACTAAAGAAAATCTACATCTGGCAAATGAGTCATATGAAAAGATGCTCAAAACCATATGTTATTAGGGAATTGAAAATTCAAACAATGAGATAACTCCTACACACCTGTTAGAAAGGCCAAACCCAGAACACTGTCAACAGCAAGTGCTGGCAAGGATGTAGAGGAACAGAAATTCTCATTCATTGCTGGAAGGAATACAAAATTGCTCTACCACTTTGAAAGACAGTTGGCAGTTTCTTACAAAGGCTAAACATGCTCTTATCATACAATCCAGCAATGGTGCTCTTTGGCATTTACCAAAATGAGTTGAAAACCTAGGTTTACACAAACACCTGCATGCAGATGTTTATAGCATCTTTATTCATAATTGTCAAAACTTGGAAGCAACCATGATGTCTTTCCATAGGTGAATACATAAACAAACTGTGATACAATGGAATATTATTCAGTGCTAGAAAGAAGCCACTAAAGACATAGAAGAAACTTAAATGTGTATTACTAAGTGAAAGAAGCCAATCTGAAAAGGCTATATACTATATGATTCTAACTATATTTCATTCTGGAAAAGGCCAAATTACAGAGATAGTAAACAGATAGATCAGTGGTTGCCAGGGGTTGCAGGAGGGATGAATAGGTAATGTGGGGCCGGCCGAGTGGCGCGTTGGTTAAGAGCTGGCTTGGGATGCCAGAGGGCCCCGGTTCGGATCCCACATATGAGGGCCAGTGATGCTGCCCTCCACAGCTAAAACGCTGAACAACAGCTCAACCTGGAACTGGGCTGCCGTGAGTCGCCGGCGACGGCATAGGCAGCAGCCCCTGCTGCAGTAGGTTGCCATGGGCTACTGTGTGCAGCCAGCAGCCAGCGTGAGCGGCCAGCAGCCACCGTGAGCGGCCGTCCAGAAGTCGGCGACTGATCTGCCTCGCCTGGGAAGAGCGCAATGATGGTGCCAACTTGGGCCAGTGAAGCAACGTCCTCCACAACTAGACTGAAGAACAAAAGGACAGCAACTCGTCTGTTCTCCTTCCCCCAATTCCCCAGCACTGTTCCCATTCCCCCAATTCCCCAATAAAAGTCTCTTAAGAAAAGAAATAAATACAAATTGATAGTTAATACAGTATGGGGAATATAATCAACAACATTGTAAAGATCATATAAGGTGCCAGATGGGCACTAGACTTATCAGGGGGATCACATCATAGGCTGTATAGATGCTTGACCAATGCATTATACACCTGAAGAGCTGAAGTAGAATCATATTGAATGTCAGCTATAACTAAATGTATAGGTATGTATAGTCACAAGATGTGGACTACAGCATTGGCAATATAGTCGATGGTATTGCAACAGCTATATAAGATGTCAGAGTGGTAGTAGCTTGGGGGTGGGTTATCACTTTATGAGGTGTTTAAATGTGTAACTAGTATGTTGCTTTGTACACCTGAAACTAATAAAAAGAAAGAAAAAAAAAGACATGAACTATAATTCTCAATGAAATCTCCATAGATTCTTCCTTAGCATTTAATATTTTTTATCAGGTTAATTTGTAAGACTTTAAAATAGCATATTGTAGTAAATTTGAATTCTGATTCTTCCACTGCCACTATGGTTGGATATTGCTCTTTTGTTATTTGTTTAGTCCTTTGCAAAGAGTAACCTTGTGGAGTCTGTTCTCACCATAGTGTATAGCTGTTGATTTTTAGACTACATTGTTTTGTTTTGTTCTTTTAAGCCTGGCCTCCTAGGAGTCACCCCTAGGTCAACATAGAACAGCTTGGTGATCAGCCAATTATTGGTCAGGTGTTGTGCTTAAACATATTGCAGCAGTAAGATTTCTATGCTTTGCTGATGGATGTGTGTTGCGTGGGGAAACCAAAATCAGACAGTTTACATATCTGTCAACATTGCCTTTCTGTACTTAGAAAATGTCATATTCACCCAGGAATGAGTAGCACACTAAGGCTTTTTCTCCAACGTCTTCTGAGCTTGAGTACAGTGCTGCACATGCACAGTCTCCCAGACCCCAGGGACCTGTGACAGCTTATCAAGGCCTACTGTGGTTCTTGTTCCCTGGATCTCACTGTTAAATTTCTTGCTGTCCTGCAGTCCTGTTGTTTGTATGAACCAGTGTGGAGACCTCAGCCTAGTTGTGATGTTGGCCTTCCCTGATTACCTGCCACTGAAATTGCTATTGTTTGTCAAAAGGCCCCTCAGTATGTTTTTTATTCTGTGCTCTGATGCAAACCAAGTACCATTGCCTCATAAAGCTGAGAAGAAATGGGAACAGCCTCAGGCTGAGATGACAGTGTTCTTACCAAGATTCAGTAGGTTTTCTCGAATAAATGCTTCTCGATTTGATTTCTGACTTTAGTCAATTTTCAGAGACCTAATATGGTTGTTTTGATAATGTTATCCAGTTTTATCATTGCTTTCGATGGAGAGGATTACTGAGCTCCTCACTTCACACATTCTGTAAGTCCTGTTCCCTGGTCAATGCAATTTTATCTCTAATTAGGATATGAATGCTTTGAGCATCTGATATAGCACACGTTTCTTATTCTACCATTCTTTTCCCTTTCATATATTTGGCAATATAGAAGTAAATGGGTTAATGTGAGCTAAATGGAATCATGGAGCCAGAAATGCAAGTGAGGCAGTACTGCAAGACCCAACAGTATCTGAACAAGGATGGCAATCCTACATATGCTCATATTCAGCTCATATTCAGTACCTGAAAAGTTTTCCAAGTATTCTTCAGTACTGTGGATCCAACTTCTTCAGTTACAAAGTATGTACTTGTGAGTTTCTAGATAACTAGGTGTACTCTCAATCATTTTGAATGGAATTTATTAATACTTAGATGTGTGTGGACACCATTCTCCATTTAAAAAAAGCTCAAAGCCATTTCCAGTACTATATTTTGTCTTTCCTCTAGTAGTTCCTGAAAATTACCTGTTAATTCTCGATTATTACCTTAGGGTTAGAGCGAATTTTGCAGAATTTTCTAATTTTGTCTGTATGAAATTCATTATCTTGTAAATGGATTGTGCCACACCCTTTCTGGTAATTGACCCTGAATTATTGTGGCATTATTTTAAGAAAAGCAGCGATTCCAAGGGATTGGTCCTTTTATCTAAATCTTAGTTGATACAAATTATAATTAATGATTTGACAATTAGCTGGCTCAGATATGGGCCATGTGCATAGGAAATTGGTGATCTTGTTTCTTTTTTTTTTTTAAGATTTTTATTGGGGAATTGGGGGAAGGGAAACAGACAAGTTGCTATCCTTTTTGTTTGTTTGTTTTTTTGTTCTTCAGTCTAGTTGTGGAGGACGTTGCTTCACTGGCCCAAGTTAGCATCATCATTGCGCTCTTCCCGTGCGAGGCAGATCAGTCGCCGGCTTCATAACACCAAGGTTGCCAGTTCGATCCCCACATGAGCCACTGAGATGCGCCCTTCACTGCTAGATTGAAACAACTATTTGACTTGGAGCTGATGGGTCCTGGAAAAACACACTGTTTTCCCCAACCCCCCCAAAATTAGTTGATTATATATGCATGGATTTATGTCTGGGCTTGCTATTCTGTTCGACTGGTATATGTGTCTGTTTTATGCCAGTACCATAATGTTTTGATTACTATAGCTTTGCAATATAGCTTGAAATAAGGAAATATAATGCCTCCACTTTTGTTCTTCTATCTCAAGATTGCATTGTCTTTTTGAACTCTTTTATTGTTCCCCATAAATTTTTCTATTTCTGTGAAAAAAATGCAACCTACAGATTCAGTGCAATCCCGATCAAAATTCCAATGGCATATGATCTGTCCTGAAGAATGTTTTCTCTGTGTGCTTGAGAAGCATGTATATTCTGCTGCGGTTGGAAAGAATGTTCTGTATATGTCTATTAGTTTTATTTAACGCTAAGTATAGTTCAAGTCCATTATTTCTTTATTGATTTTCTATCTAGATGATCTATCCATTTCTCAGAGTGGGGTGTTGAAGTCTCCTACAATTATTGCATTGTTGTTTATTTGTGCTCTTAGATCTGTTAATAATTGTTTAATGTATTTAGATACTCCAATAGTGGGTGTGCATATATTTACAATTATTATATCCTCCCTTTTTTTCATGTTTCTCCCTGCCTCTTTGATCAGGCTTTTATTCAAAATTAGCTGTCCAAAGTGATTTGACTTTTATAGAATAAACAAATTTAGGTTTATACCACAGGCTTCCTTTCTTCTGGGGTGAGTTTCTTTTCCACAGGCTTCTTCTCAACTGCTGGTTTCTTGGTAGCTGCAGCTTTTTTTCCCACCAAAGGCTTCTTCTGCTTTGTAACACCAACAGCCTTCTTTCCTTTCTCCTCTACTGCTAACGTCTTGCCTGGAACCCCCGTGTCATCTGATTTGGCTTCTAGAGCTGCTGCTGCTTTATCCACCTGGAGCTTGTGATTTTTGGCTTGGCAAAAAATGGTGTTCTGGTGCATGGTCTTTGCATATGGGTTTAGCTTCAACATGATTCTCAGGTTTTTCAGTGGTTTCTTCTTCAGGACTCTGTGATGAATCTTGTTGCGTGGTGCTTAGAAGGCCTTTTGAATCTCTGGGCTTTTCAAGATTCTGCTAAGGACTGTATTGAGCATCTTGTGCATGGGAAGGTTGTTGTTACTCTTAAGGGAGGCAGGTTACACCAAATGCTATACAGATCATCTAACTTGTCGAAATCATTTTCAGTCCAAATGCAGAAATTGCCCACATGCCCACCAGGACCAATTATCAAAATGTTCAGTGTGCTTACATTAAGCAGAGTAATCCCAGGGATGTTTCTGAAAACTTTGATGATGCCATTGTCTTCATTATAGATAATGCAAGGTCTCCTGAGCTGGATACGATGACAATTTCTCATTTTGCCCTTGCCAGTTCTCATTTGCTGAGAGGCATAGACCTTCTTGATATCATTCCAGACCTTAAGTTTCTTAAGAAGCAAAACAGCCTCCTTGTCTTGTTGTAGCTTTCAACTTTATCTTCAACCACCAAAGGAAGTTCAGGAACTTCCTCAATACGATGACCTTTAGACATGCCCAGTGCTGGTAAGGCTGAGACAGCCAAGGCAGAGCGGATGGCATATTGCTTCTGTGTTGTGTTTACTCTGCGGTGCCAAGGGCACCAGGTTTTTGTTGGTGCAAACATGCAGCCTCCACGACACATATTACCAAAGTCACCCTGGCCAGAACAATGAGTCCCACCACCTCGAACGCTGGGAATTTGAGTCACAGCTCTGCTAAGACCCCACGACTCAACACTGGTTTGATGATCTGCTAATCCACTGTCAGCATAAGGCTGTCTATTGTTTTTGCACAAGTTGGTATGAACAAAGTTCACAGTATGTGGTCAAATGGGAGCCTTGAACGCAGCAGGCAAAGTGACATTTTTTGCCAGATGATTTCCCCTTTTCAGAATACACCAATATCAGTGGATGAGCACACACCATGGTGGGGAGAGGAGACGGCCACTTTCCTCTCAACCTGGTGGCTCCCATGTTACATCCTCTTGAAGAATTGACACCTTTATCATTATCTAATGACCTTCTTTGTTTCTTGTTACTGTTTTTCTCTTAATGTCTGTTGTTGTTGTTGTTGTTGTTTTTCTGACATAAGCATAGCTGTCACTGATCTCTTTTGGTTTCCCTTTGCATGTAATATCTTTTCTCATCCCTTTACTGTCAGCCTATGAGAGTCGTTAGAGCATAACGAAGTCTTTTGCAGTCAGCATATAGTTGGGTCTAATTTTTTATCCATTCAGGTACTCTGTGTTTTTTAATTGAAGAATTTAAATATTTACATTTAGAGTAATTCTTTTTTTTTTAAAGAGTTTTATTGGGGAATTGGGGGTTGGGAACAGCGCTGGGGAATTGGGGGAAGGAGAACAGACAAGTTGCTGTCCTTTTGTTCTTCAGTGTAGTTGTGGAGGACGTTGCTTCACTGGCCAAAGTTGGCACCATCACTGCGCTCTTCCCAGGTGAGGCAGATCAGTCACCGTCTTCTGGACGGCCGCTCACTGCAGCTGCTGGCCGCTCACGCTGGCTGCTGGCTACATACGGTAGCCCATGGCAACCCACTGCCACAGGTGCTGCAGCCTACACTGTCACCGGCGACTCACGGCAGCCCGGCTCCAGGTTGAGCTGTTGTTCAGCAACTTAGCTGTAGAGGGCAGTGTCACTGGCCCTCATATGTGGGATCCGAACCGGGACCCTCTGGTGTCCCAAGTCAGTTCTTAACCAACATGCCACTCGGCCGGCCCTAGAGTAATTCTTGATAGGTAAGGACTTACTTACCATTTTGTTAATTGCTTTCTGATTGTTTTGTATTTTTGTGAGATAATAGAAAATGTATTTATTGGTCATTGTCCTGGTGCCAGGCACAGAACTTCTGAAACCCTTGCAATTCCTTAAATGATAACAGCACTAGGAACATCTTTTGTTGTAATATTTGGTCTTTGACCTTGATTCCAGGCAGAGAGCTCCTGAAACCCCTTGTCATTTTCTGGATGATAAGAGTATTATTTTTTCTAATGAGGTGACTCTGGGTGGGCTCCTGGATAGCTTCTGGAGGAAGGTTGTTACCAGAAAGACCAAGCCATAATTAGAAGCTTGAAATTTTTAGCACCCTCCCACCCCCCACCTCCGCAATTCTCTTGAGAAAAGAGAAAAGCTGAAACTGGAGTTAATAAGTGATCATGCCTACATGATGAAGCTTACATAAAATTTTCAATAGTATAGGGTTCAGAGAGCTTCCAGATGGGCTAACACATCCACACCATGATGGTAATGTACCCCAACTTCATAGGGACAGAAGCTCCTGTGCTCGGGACCCTCCTGGACCTTGTCCTATGTATCTCTTCATCTGGCTGTTCATCTGTATCCTTTATCATATCTTTTAATAAACTGGTAAATGTAAGTAAGTGTTTCCCTCAGTTCTGTGAACCACTCTAGCAAATTAATCAAACCCAAGGAGGAGGTTGTTGGAAGTTCCAATCTATATCCAGTTGGTCAGAAGCACAGAGGTGATAATCAGGTCTTGTGGCTGATATCTGAAGTGTGAGGGGCAGTCTTGTGTCACCGAGCCTTTAAACTGTGGGACCTGAGACTTTCTCCAGGTAGATAGTGTTAGAATTGAGCTAAATTGTAGGACACTCAGCTGGTGTTGCAGAGAATTACTTGGTGTGGGGAATAACCTCTACACATTTATTTGGTGACTAGAAGTAAAGTGTTCTGAATAAATTTTTTTATATGAGGTAAGAGAGACACACAAATGAGAGACTCATAGTAGAATAGAACTGGGTTTTTCCCTACACAGGTGGAAAACTGAATAGGTTCTTCTAACTCAGTTGGTGTCAGAGTAATGGGATTTGGTAGAATAGCCCTGGCTCATGGAAACATATGGTTTGGGAAGAGAAAGGATGAAATGGTGGAGGATGAGGGACATTTTATTCCTGAATGGCCACGTGGTCACCCATGGTATGCAGCAATAGCTGTTCTGCAATCAGTTACTAAAGGTAAAAGTTACCAACTCCCAGGGAGCTGGTTCACTGGATGCATAAGAAAATGCAGACTAATAAGAAAAAGGAAAAATATTTTATCACTTTGTTATTGTTCTCTAATAACTAAACTAAAAGTAAAAGATGGATTGGGTCTTGATGCTAGAAGAAACTCAAATTTCAGTAAGTCTGAGCTTCAGCCACTAAACTTGAAACCACCATGCTCACAAGGGAAAGTACTTCTAAGACCTCTCTCTGATCACCAAGAAGGTAGTCAACATCAGATAGGAGGACAAAACCAAGAAAACTATTAGAAACAGAGAGTATAGTGTGAAGGAGTTGTTTCATTTTGTAGATTGATATTATCAGTTGCCTGAGGAGCCGTTATTGAAATGGATTGTAAAAATCACTAATTTGGGGTTTGTGTCTTTGGTTTTGAATGCTGCAGAATGGGAAAGCATGTTTGGGTTGATGCAGGACCCTCAGCTCACTGTGGAATAATCACAGATGGCTATACATGATCCAGACACACCGGGGATTATTCCTGAGGGAACAACCAGCCTGGTGGACTGAATAAAAGCCACTGTAAGGTCTGTTTACTCAGAGAAGGGGGACTGTCTGCCTCCCCCTATAAATGTCAAGTGGAATAAGCTAGATAAAGTAGCTGATCTACTTTGTGTGCTAGTCAAGCAGTACAGGGTTTATGATGACTGAGCTATCCATCCACTTAATATGCCTGTTACCCAGGTCATGGTAAATGTTGTGGTTTTGGGGGCCCCTTTCACATGGGCACCCGCTATAACCTTATTGTTGTAAAACTGAAGAACAATTCAGGAAGCTGTATTGAATTTTCTGTCTCACCTTCCCTTCATGGGTCTTATAGATGCTAATAAAAATATTAGGTTAATTGAAAAGAGAATGGGGGAAAGCAGAGGAAAAAATCAACAGGCTGATCTTAGCAGGGTGGAAATTTTAAAATTTAGGAATAAAGTGAATAGAGCAAATATTGATAGGGGGGAAACAAAAAGGAAACCGAAGGGGGAGAGTTACAGGACTCGTCCTGACAGTATGGAAATCTTTAGATGGTTAATAAGAAATGGGATGAATAAAACAGACATCGATGGGATTAAAACAAAGGTTTTAATACAGCACTGCCAAAGGTGAGGTGGGCCAAGGGACCACCTGCTAGTTCCCCAATATTAAAGTGGTTCAAACAAGTCCAGTCTATTTCTCTCAGTTTGGAAAAAATTTTTAAAACATTAAAGCAGGTATTAGAATGAGAAACATGACCAACTGCTTGAGGCAGTTGTTAAGCAAATTAATCAAGTTAACGATTGACAAAAGGGCCAGAGTCCCTTGGCTCCTTCTCTCACGGGACCCAAAGCCCTTTGCACTAGAGTGAGTAAAATGGTCAGGGAGTGGAAAAGAGAAGTTTCTAGGACTCCTTGATACAGGAATTTCATGCACTCTTTTACCAAAACCCATTGGTGAAGCCCTGAAGCGGGCTACAGTTAGATTGAGAGAACATAAACATGTGACAGCTGATATTATGAAAGTTGGAATGTTTAAACAGGCTTTAATGTAAAGTGGTTGTGTCTCCTCTACCTGAACATTTTATGGGAATGAATATTATGTCTGGCTGGGGAACACTTTCCCCTACTTAGTATTGTGAAACCAAGATGTGTTGATGAAGTCCTAATGGAGACTACAGCTAGGAATGTAAAATTTAATGGAATTAGGGTAAAAGTTTGTAGGAGAATTGGTGTGTTTGAACAAGCTTTATGTGAAGTGATTGCATCTCTTGTACCTGATTGTATTTGGGGGATGGACATTGTATCTGGCCAGAGAATGTTTCCCCTACCTAGTATTTTAAAACACAGGCATATAAATCTGCCCTTCAAGCAATATTAATTGGATATGCTAAGTGGGAACCATTAAGATTGCCTGAGCCCACATAGTGAGGAATAGAAGCTGGAGTGTTGGGAGGGACAGATTCACTGTGAAATAGCCCTTATGTGGAGACTTCTAGATTCCTGGAATATGTTGTACCTGTTTAAAGCCCTTATTCTCCAAAGTATCTAATTCCCCACCTTTTCCTTTCAATCATTTTATAGCATATTGTTCTCCCCAACTGTTATCCATTGCCTCATGTAAAAGTGACAACAACATTTGCCTGTAAATGTTTTTGATAAGTACTCCTCAGGTAGTGGTTTTAGTATTAGGTGAGTTCTGAATTGAGTTAGATAAAAAATATCCTGTGAGACAGTCTTCCAAGGAACAACCAGACAGATCAATCAAGGACAGTCTTTGCAAATAGGATCTGTTCTACTCCTCCAGTACTGGTACTGGGAATATAGACTGGGAATGCAGTGAAAGCTGAGCTGAGAAGAAAAAGATAGGACTAGTGTAAGTTAAAATGCCACAAAGCTCACTATAATTAGCAAGATTTGGCTGTTTCCCTTGAATAAGTGCTCTCTGGGTTGTTGTAAGCTTTTGGTTAGTTTCCAGAATTCCAAAAATATTGGTTTTAAAAGTTTTAGCCAGTTTTTTGGTTGCTTTCTGGAGGGATGGACAGAGGAAGTTTCTTCCTCTGCCTTTTCTTATATCATCTTTCTATCCACATACTTTAATCAGAGTGAGTTAGGTACATTGAAAAGCAAATATGTTTATTGATCAATAGGTGTTTTTCAAATGCTTGTAATTCTCTTTTTTTTTAAAGAAAACATTCTGCTCCAACTTCTTAAGAAAATAAGCTGTGATTCATATTGTATTTTTATGTTGCAAACCTGCATATGGGCAAACATATCTCTGAAAACTGCCAGTGAGCACTAGAGTTGCTCCATCACCAAGATGAAATGAAAGTACTAGACCAGGATGAAAAGAAACGATTGATGAACGAGAAAAAAAGAAGTAGGCAGTGAGCGCTTATCCAACCTACAGGTTTCAGCACTATAATGGGTAGACCCAACCCAGGTAAATCAAACTTGGGCACCTTATCTAGCACTTTTGCCACCTCAAAATGGGCGTAGACCAGTAAAGTCAAATTAAGGACCCACATTTACCTCATGAAGAAGTGAAACCATTTCTGTGTTACTTTAAAATACACATGGAAACAAAGACCAGATGCTTCCTTCCTACTGAGCCAGGATCCTGTAGTAAGATCACCCTGTGTCTGGATATATGATAAGAAGTATATTTAATGATTCTACTAACTGTTTCATTCTCAAATTAATGCTCTGTTTTTTACTGGTAATCCACTTAGGAGGTCATGGCACATTTAAACAATACTTGTTGAGCAAAGAAAAAGATACATTGTGATGTACTTATATTTATCACTCTTTGATGGGTCAACAGACCATGAGTTAAATAAACTAATCATTAGGAAGAATGAATTTATTCGTTTGATGATCTTTTAGAAAAAATTAGACTCCATATTTATAAGCAATTACATAAATTTTTTATTTGTAAGAAATCTTAACAATAACTAGGTCTAAAGTTTTCACTTAGAAATTATTTGTTATTGTTAATCATTCTAAACATAAAATATTAATAGAAAATAATATAATAAGCTCCATATATTACTATCCTGCTGTACCAAATATTAACATTAAGTACTGCTTTAATTATAGTCATGATTTTGATAGGTAATATTTTTATTGTTGTTTATTTCTAAATAATTCTCAAAATGATCCATACGTTCTTTAAGAGTAATTTTGAACTTTTAAAATGTGTATGTTGTTTATGTATCTCTTTGCATTTACTGTCTTTTTATTGTTGATTTCTAATTTAAATTTCATTATGGTCAGCAAACATTTTCTATACCATATTGGTTCTTTGAAACATCTGAGACTGTTACTTCAACCTAAAATGAAGTAAATGTTTATAAATGTTTCATGTGAACTTGAAAAAAAGTATATATTTTCTATTTGTTCTATATATGACAATTAGATATAGGTCATTTTTCTGTTCAGAGTTTTAAAATTCTTACTAACTTTTTTTTCTCTTTGTCTGAGAGCGGTATATTAAAATTTCCTCCCCGTGATTGTAGATTTCTCAGTTTCTCTTTAGAATTCTGATATTTTAAATTTTATGCATTTTAAGAATATGTTATCAGGTGCCTACAAGTTCACAGTTGTTATATTTTTGTTTATTTTAATGTGTGTTGGTGTGAAGTGTACTGTGTCAGAATGAGTTATGTAATTCTTTTTTTTTTAAGATTTTATTGGGGAATTGGGGGAGGGGAACAGCACTGGGGAATCGGGGGAAGGGGAACAGACAAGTTGCTGTCGTTTTGTTCTTTAATCTAGTTGTGGAGGACATTGCTTCACTGGCCCATGTTGGTGTTATCATTACGCTCTTCCCGGGCGAGGCACATCAGTTGCTGGCTTCTGGACGGCCGGTCACTGTGGCTGCTGGCTGCTCACGCTGGCTGCCGGCTACACACGGTAGCTTATGGCAACCCACTGCCACAGGGGCTGCAGCCTACGCCTTCGCCGGCGACTCACGGCAGCCCAGCTCCAGGTTGAGCTGTTGTTCAGCATCTTAGCTGTAGAGGGCAGTGTCACTGGCCCTCATATGTGGGATCCGAACCGGGGCCCTCTGGCATCCCAAGCCAGCTCTTAACTAATGCGCCACTCGGTCGGCCCTGGGCTATGTAATTCTTTAGTGATAAATAATCCCCAAATCAATGTTAAAGATTTTTGTTCACATCACACTATATGTTCAACATGGGTTGACCTCTTGAAGTTTTAGCTCCACATCTCACCTACTTCCATGATGACAACAGCAGTGAGAAGGGAATAAAGCTTCCACCCTGAAGTAACACACATCTCTTCTATGCTCACATTTTATTTGTCAAGACTAATCACATGGCTACACCTGTTGTTAAGGGGGTGGGAAAATACAATTTTACCATGTGCCTGAAAGACGAAAAAAACTGAAAACATTTGATGAACAGTATTAATGACTACAATATTTAATGTCTCACATAATTCCTAGAGAAATCAAAAGCAGTAGCTGGTGAATATGAAAGGATGAAGAATAAGGGCGGGAAAAGGCACAATGTCACTCCTTCTCCATTGAATGATTCTGAACCTGAGAAAGCCAGAGCTGTAGGGGATGGGAAGATGCTTTGAATTCATTAGACAATGAAGTTTTGATTTATATTGACTTTTAATGACTGAAAATATGACTATCCTGATGTCAGAGAATGATTGAAAAAAATTACTGGATCTTCTAGAAATATCATCTAGTTAGGAGGAAAGTGATAAAATAGAAGATTTTTGAACAACAGTGGTGGGAGAAAAATAGATTTGCTCTTCATTAACACAAGTAATTCAATACATTGGTTACACAATTATAACTAGATTTTACTAATAAAGTCTAAAGTTTCTCATTATTTCTATCTTGCGCCAGTCTAGAATTTAAATACTGTTCATTTAATATGATAGAGTTTAGGACACAATACCCCAAAATATGACACCTTGGCATATTGAATATTTTAAGCTCAAAGAGTCTGAGAAAACAGCAGAAGCAGAAAGGTCACTCTGACCTCGTCCCTACCCTTCTCTACTGACAGGTCATAAAATCCTCATGTGAGAGGTACCCTCCCTTTACACAGAGGAAAGGAGCATCCTTATCTCCAAAGACAAAGGAATGCTGAGAAGAATCCTAACAAACAGGCCTTGCTTAGTTTCCCCCAGTTTACTACAATTACCTCATACTCGCTGACCTATCAAGTTTCTCTATAACTGTCTACTCTTTGCCAAACCTAGCATAAAATACTCAGGTCTAACCATTTCTTTGGGTCTTCATTTCCTTATGAAGGTTCACATGTCACATAAAACTTATATTAAATGAATATGTATGCTTTTCTCCTGTTAATCTGTCTTGGTTTAATTTTCAGACCCAGCTAGGGACTCTAAGAGGGCTGAGGAAAACTTATTACTCCCCTATAAACACCACCCCAGTCTGGTTGTTGTTTAGAATTCTGGCTTTACCCTAAGAAACAATAAAATTAGGATGCAAACAAAGAAATTTAATTTATTTCACTACTCTCTTTTAAACTTACTCATTGAATAATGTTTTTCCTTACC
This sequence comes from Hipposideros armiger, assembly GCF_001890085.2. Classification (NCBI taxonomy): domain Eukaryota; kingdom Metazoa; phylum Chordata; class Mammalia; order Chiroptera; family Hipposideridae; genus Hipposideros; species Hipposideros armiger. The sequence goes on along the minus strand of NW_017731357.1, from coordinate 1,049,992 downwards.
CCTGAATGAAAAGCTAGATTGGCCCCTAGCTTTTCTAATTAGCATTATATATAAAAAGTCCCCCTGTCACATTCAGTCACAAGATTACAGTCATTTTAGTACTGAAAAACACCCAGTCAGTATAAGAATTAAAACTCTGGTCTGGTTTAGTGTTATAAACCACCCTAGCTCATGCTCACTTGAGTTTTGGATGCCCCTGGTTTGTGAGGGGGGCATGATTAGTTCTCATAGTGCCCCTCCACTATCTATTCCTTATTATTAATTCTCTGGTTCCTAGGGATAAGAGGGATTGGGGAAAAGGACATAGTCTTAAGTTTTTAGTCCAGATGTGGCATATATACAATTGCTTTCTCCTTGGAAGTCATGTGGGTTTTACAAAGACTGTACCACTGCAGACTGCTGACTGTAGTTCTCTTGGCAAAAGTTTGAACCATGAATGGTTAGCACCCATAAAAGGTTTTTATAAGTAATTACTGTAATTGAACAAATATTGCTTGCAATTAGTACTTTTCATTGACTAACTAAAAAAATTAGGTAAATTGGTGATACAACTCTTGACAATTCATAGTTACTAACATTGTCTGATATTTCTTTTCTTAAGTATACATTACTTCAGCAGCTCATATTCTCAGAAATTAATTCACACACCATAGCTGGAAAAACTAAACTTTATCTTTTTCAGTATTTCATATGAAGACATTTATATAGATTAAAAACTGTTTCTTCTATGCAGTTATGGAGTAAAAACGGTCACTATTGGGATCTCAGCTCTATTTAGGTGTTCTTGACATCAGCTATGTGTTCAGTGTCCTGGTCATATTTCTAACTTTCTCTAAGAAAATTCCTCAAGTGAAACACGCACACACACACACACACACACACACACACACACACACACACACACACCACACGCGCGCGCGCACGCATACACACAGACGCCTGACAATTAAGTTCACAAACTTGTTGCAACAATGTTGCCAACCTATTTTGATACCAGAGGGATTATTCTTTATGAATGTGTACCAACCGGACAAACAGTTAACCAAGTTTACTGTTTGGAAGTGCTGAAAAGGCTGCGTGAAAAAGTTAAACAACCTGAACTTTTTGCCCACAATCCATGGCTCTTGCATCACGATAATGCACCAGCTCACATGGCACTGTCTGTGAGGGAGTTTTTAACCAGTAAACAAATAACTGTATTGAAACACCCTCCCTATTCACCTGATCTGGCCCCCAATAACTTCTTTCTTTACCCAAAGATAAAAGAAATATTGAAAGGAAGACATTTTGATGACATTCAGGACATCAAGGGTAATATGAGGACAGCTCTGATGGCCATTCCAGAAAAAGAGTTCCAAAATTGCTTTGAAGAGTGGACTAGGCTCTGGTGTCGGTGCATAGCATCCCAAGGGGAGTACTGTGAAGGTGACTGTAGTGATATTCAGCAATGAGGTGTGTGAGTTTTCTAGGGTGAGTTTGTGAACTTAATTGGCAGACCTTGTATATACCAGGGGTGGCAAAAAATGTATACACATATATTAAGAGATGTTATCTGTCTATTACTTTCTGAAGTTGGATTAAATTATGGTAGCAATTTGTAGTATGACGTTCACTCAAAAGATGGCATTAATCAAATGAATGCTAGTGTCACCATGTGACAGGCAGGACAGTCAAAGAAAATGGTGGAAGCATGGTTGTTGTTCAAGGAACACAAGACCATTTTGAACTGGTATTTGAAATTCAAGAACATTGTGGAAATACAACGAAAATGGAGGCATGAGTATGCAACAGAACCTCCAACACACCTAACAATTGTACACATTCGTAACAAGTTGTTTTTTTAAATTAAAGTTTATTGGTGTGACAATTGTTAGCAAAGTTACATAGATTTCAGGTGTACAATTTTGTAATACATCATCTATATATCACATTGTGTGTTCACCACCCAGAGTCAGTTCTCTTTCCATCACCATATATTTGATCCCCTTTACCCTCATCTACCACCAAGTTTGAGATGCATGGTACTATGTGAAGAAATTGAAATGGCGTGCACAGCAATACAAGTGGATGCTTTGGTCAACGTTGCTTAATCAGTAGTTCACCATAATCAGAAGTGTCTGGACATTGATAGTAACCAGTTTGAGTACCTCTTGAAATTGGAGAGGTCAAACATGACTTGTATTCATCTTTTGTTATCAGTATGTATTCAGTATTACAATTTTAATACAGTTTTTTTCCTTTCTTAAAATGTGTATACATTTTTTGGTCATAGGTAGATAGATAGATACTGTATTTCTCCATGTATATGACACACCCTTTTTCAAAAAAATTGGGGTCTAAAAACTGGGTACGTCTTATACAGTGATTGCAGATTTTTTTTACTTTTTTACTTGCATTTCCCACTTTTTTCGTGCTTGTTTTTGCGCTCATACAACCACTGTATAAGACGCACCCAGTTTTTAGACCCCAAGTTTTTTTTAAAAGTGTGCATCTTATACATGGGGAAATATGGTAGATAGATGATAGATATATCATGAGTCCTAGATTTTAAACCAGGTAAGATCATGTAGCCAGGCCTTGGTAAACTACAGCCCACAGGCCGAACTCACCCTATTGCCTGTTTCTGTTTGGTCTAAGTTAACGATATTTTTTAAAAAACCTTTTTCTTTAGATAGTTGAAAAAATAGAAGAAAGAGAATATTTCATGGAACATGGAAATTATACGAAATTCTAATTTCCATGTTCATAAATAAATTGTTAATTGGGACACAGTCACACTCATTCATTTACTATTGTCTATGGCTGCTGTTGTGCTACAATGGCAGAGCTGAGAAGTTGTGAGAGAAATTGTATGGTCCTCAAAGCCCAAAATATTTACCACCTGGTTTTTTATAGAAAAAGTTTGCTGACTTTAGGTGTAGATTGTCAGTTTTGTTTAATTGAGATGAAATGTTATCCAATTAATGCATTAATTCAAAATATCTGCAAAGGTAACTGAAGTAACTCTATAAATATCAAATTACTTCTGCCTGGTTATTCATCCTGACTGATACCAACACTTAATGTCTCCTTGTTCATCCAGTCCTATTAGTTGCCCAACCTTATTAGTTGCTTGCTAGACCTTATTAGTCCAGTGTCTTCTGTTTGACTTAAATGGTTGGTATCTGTATCACTATATCCAAGGGCTTTTTGCCAGAATTGCAAAAGGCTACAATTTTTGCCTACTTGTGCATGGCAGGCCAAAATTGCCAAGCAATTAATGCCTTCCTTGCCCCAGCCACCATCAACCAATGACTTACAAGATTTGGTGCATAAATGCCCAGTTCTGTTGCCCTTTCAGTGGGCTAATTTTAAGGTTTGCTTTTTTACACCATTTCTCAATTTCTCTCTGCAATTAAGTTCCAGTTATCCACTGTACCACCTAGCTTAATAATGCACCTTTTCTTTTTGGCTGTCTTTCCTTTCCAGTATCATCTCTCCACTATCTTAATGGTGTTTTTTTTATATATATAGAAGTTCTCAATTTTTATATAGTTCAATTTATATTTTTTCCCTTTATGGGTAGTGCTTTTTGTGTCCTTAATAAGTACCTGGGCTCCTCTTTTAACATTTCCTTCTCTTTCCCAAAGCAATGGTTGATCAAGACAGACTAAGGTGACGGAACAGGAAGGAGTGGGAGGTTCGGTCAGGTGGTATTCAGGCTTATCCTTGCAACTGCCTCTGGTACTGGGGGCTTTGTGCTAAATCAAGCCCACCTTGCTCAACTTTGTCCCCACCCGTGGTGAGTTGTCCTTGTAATGGCAGTGCTGCTGTTCCTTATGAATTGTATTAATCTCTTCCATCCTCATTTCATCAGACATGTCTGTACACGTCTAAACCTTCAATTCTATATAGTGCTCCAGAGTTCTTTCCCACTGAACTGCTGGGATGCATGCCAGTGATGAAATGACTTAAGTGTTTAGGTGTTCTTGAGAATACCTTTCAAGTTAAGAAAACTTTATCCAATTAAAGCCATTGAGGACTTCAGATGTGCTGCCTAATTGCACAAGCTACCATATTTAAGTGTCACCTCCATACCAACCAAGACACCCCCATACACATATTTCTGTCATGCTGTTTTTCAAATTTTCTTTTTATTGTTTAAATGCAAACATAATCAGTTCTTTTAATCTAACATTTTAGATATGGCAGTTCTAGGATTGACAATTGATGCATTGGTCTAATTAGGGAGTAAGACGGAAAGCATTATGATGATAAAATTTCAGTAATTATGATTAAATATTAGGAGTTCCCAACTTTCCAGTGATCCTTAGCAAAGAGCTAAATTTTTGGAACAAGGTGGAACTGAAAGAACAAATTCACACAAAAGGGAAAAAGAAACAAAGAAGAGAAAAGAAGGGCCTAGAAAAATAATATCAACCCTAAATTGTGTTCCAAAAGATCATTTACAAACATTTCGATATTGGAGTGTAATTTTCCCTGGAAAAAAATAGTTATACAAAGCAGTGCAGTGTGTAGAGTGGCCTACAAAATTTACTTAACCCACAATGTAGCAGCAGTAGTACCATGTTTTGCCCTTAGTTCCAAAGTTCCAACGAGGTGTCTACATCCCAGTCTTTGAGCATAAACTCATCTAAGCTGAGCAATAGAGCTTGAGCTTCATAGAGATCTGAACCCAAAGAGTCATCACCTGTGAAACAAGGTGGAGTTGGGAAATGTAGCTAAAGACTTCTGTACTTGGGAGACGGAGAGAAAGGTGACTTGGGACTGTGGTGTCCCCTTATCTGCTATGAGTAGTGAAAGGAAGTGCTATGAGTCCCTCAACAACATGGGTGAGGCATAGAGTAAACCAGCCATCACTGCTTGACCCAGGCAGCTATGGTGGGAACATGGATGTCAACAGATACCTGCAGGCTATTTGGAAAGTGTCGCGGACTTGGCACTTCTCTGTAGTCTTGATCTAGTTTGAAGGGATTGAGACTCTAAATTAAATCAGAGCTGACAGACACTGTAATTCCTCTAATTTATTAATTCTATGGTGATTTAAAGCAAATTTACCAAAGTCTTAATAAGATTCTTAAAATTTCAAAAACACTAGGCAAAAACCCCGTCTTGGCAAAAACACGTTAATTCCACCCACATGCCCTTCTGCACACCCAGCTGCCAAATTGCTTAAATCTCTAAATAATCGCCTTCTAAATGAAATAAATTAAGCTCATTCATTTGTGCTTAAGTTTCAAGACTAAACCTCACATCCTTTCTCCCAAAGTCTTCCAGCAAAAAAGAAGTAGTTTGTTTGATGTTGCGCGCGCGCGCGCGCGCGCGCACACACACACACACACACACACACACACACTTGGTAAAATGGATTTTTTAAATGATATTATGTAAATGTCAAAAAGAACCAAATGTAGATATGCTTGTAATCAATAGGATGACACATAGTACATGCTATGTATAAGGCGTATCACTTATAAAGAAGACTGCCTATGTCAGATGAAAGAAGATGGGAGAGGAAAATATATGCCATTCACCTCAGGAAAAATAGGTGAATGTTATAGTTAATATTCTTAAACAAACAAACGAAAATACAAATCCAGGGGTACATTTGGAAACTAGCTTTCCTGAGGTCCTGCTACACCATCAGGTGAGAAGTAAGAGGACATTCCCCTCCAGAGTAAGGCTGCCTCTCCCCATCATCTAGTTCAGCAATTCTCTGACTGTGGTCCCTGGACCAGTATCACCAGCATCAGCAACATCTGGGAGCTTGTTAGAAATGCAAATTCTTGGGTCCCTCCCTTGACCTTCTCTCAGGAATCAGTGCTTGAACAAGCCCTCCAGGTGATCCCAAGGCATGCTAAAATCTGAGAACCACTCATTTCGGAGCCTTTCAATTAAATTTATGGTGCTTCAATTATTTGGATTTTAAAATCAATAGTTTATAAAGCCAGCCGAGTGGTGCATTGGTTAGGAGTTGGCTTCGGATGCCAGCTCTGAGCAGCAGGCCCGGGGTTCAGATCCCACATGAGGGCCAGTGACGCTGCGCCCTCTACAGCTAAGATGGTGAACAACAGCTCGACCTGGAGCTGGGCTGCCGTGAGTCGCCGGCAACCAAGTAGGCTGCAGTGGGGCTGTCTGGCAGCGAATGTGAGCTTTCGTGAGCTGCCGTGAGCCACCGTGAGCGGCCGTCCAATGGCCAGTGAGTGACCCAGGAAGACCGCAATGATAATACCACATGGGCCAGTGAAGTGACGTCCTCCAAAACTAGACTAAAGAATAAAAGACAGCAACTTGTCTGTTCCCCTCCCCCAATTCCCCAATAAAATCTTTTAAAAAATTAATAGTTTATAGATTCACCAGAAAAAATGTACAGGGTGTCTGAGGAGTAGTAGTAGAATCATGGGGGCCTGGGTTCAAATTATGTCTCAATCAACTGAAGCAGGATCACTTTGGGCAAGCAACTGTTTTACAGTGCACTGGTTTCTTTATCTGTAGACACAACCTCACGTGGTAGGATCGGACCCAGTGAAAACATAGGCCTAGGTCTGATGCCTTCATTGGAATTGCCACATATTCCCTATGAAACAAGCTGTGACTTTTGGAAATTTCCCTTCCTCACTCGTCCTCATCATCTGAAAAGGCAAAAATAATGTGAATCTGGAAATTACCACATTAAATTGAGATATCTGTAGACAGGCCAGGGAAAACATATTCTCACATTGAAACAGCTATACTCATATATCATTTTGCCCATTGGTATGCATGTCGGATAAATTCTGAGAAGGTAATTGTTGGTAATATGTTGCATGATTTTGTTAGACATTCTCAAATTTCCATTCATAGAGGTTTTACTATTACAGTTATCCTCCCAACAGCAATGCATAAGAGAGTATGAGTTTCCCTGCTCTCATCTTCAACAATGTTGTTGAGCTTTGATAATCTAATGGGTTGGAAATGGTACCTTGTTTTAGTTTTAATTTATGTTTTTCTTATTATGATCTAATATTTTTATTAATAATCTGACCATATGCCAGAGTTCTATGTAGAACTTGGTGCTAAAGTGCTTATACAGGGACTGAATCCTTAACAAAACCCCATTTCAGCATTCTGTTATGAGCATTGGAGACAAGGAAACAAGGGCAAGAGAGTGCAGATTATGTTTTAACTATGCTACACTGATGCCCTATCAATAGTATCATCAACAAAGATGAAGGACTGCATCATTACTGTAAGAATATATTTTAAGAGACAATTTCATCTACGCCTCACATAAGAGTAGTATTTAGGGGAGAAAATGGATGAGGTGAGTAGATTCTGTTCTATTTGGTATATAATCATTTAATGCAGTTCCTTTTCTGCTCTCATATGCTAGTGGCACCATCACTACTAACAACAAAATTTAAAAGAACATGTTAAAATATGAGCCATTTTAAGTAGATATTAGAAATTTAAGTGTAATCTCTCAATTCAAAACAGTTATCTTGTTTTCTTTTTCTATTTTCTTCTCTTCTGGAATAATATAAAAAATATTACATTCATTAATAATACTATGCATAGATATTATTGTACTAATTTAACAGGCTTTATAAGGGAGATTCTTTGGCATGTAGCCTGTAACCTAGGAAATGTTTTTACTTATGTGGCAAATATGATACAGCTATAAATGAGTTGAAGTCTGGAAAAAAAAGACAGTTGATAGACACTTGTATGTGCACTATAATATTTGTTCAATTCAGTCCAATACACGGAGATGTTAAAAATGAATATTGATAATTACTGCATTTAACTTATTTTTATAAGATATTAATTAAGAAGAAATGAGGTAATTAGATAAGCCTTCAACTGAAATAAATGTAATAATCCCAGATAATCCTTTAAACCATGGAGGATGTACCATGGTTTACCATCATGTAATGTTGGTAAACATTACATCTTTTACCATCAGGTAATGTTAATATCTCTGTATAGTAATTGGCTATTGGGAAAATGTGTCGATATTTAAGGTCTATCAGAAAATGAAAACTGCAAGAAGATAGGGGGAATAAATCTCAATACAGTTACTCCATGACCAAGATATATACATATATATGTATATGTATATATATATATATATATATATATATATGTGTGTGTGTGTGTGTGTGTGTATGTGTGTGTGTATATATGTACACACACACACATATACACACAGGAGGTCTGACAATTAAGTTCTCTAACTGATCCTAGAAAAAGTGCTACAGTAACCTTTGAAGTACTTCCCTTGGGAAGCTATGCATCAATGCCAGCACCTAATCCACCCTTCAAAGCAATTTTGGAACTTTTTTTCTGGAATGGCCATCAGAGCTGTCCTCATATTACCCATGATATCCTGAATGTCATCAAAATGTCTTCCTTTCATATTTCCTTTATCTTCTGGTAAAGAAAGAAGTCATTGGGGGCCAGATCAGGTGAGTAGGGAGGGTGTTCCAATACAATTATTTGTTTACTGGCTAAAAACTCCCTCACAGACACCATGTGAGCTGGTGCATTGTCATGATGCAAGAGCCATGAATTGTTGGCGAAAAGTTCAGGTCATCTAACTTTTTCTCGCAGCCTTTTCAGCACTTCCAAATAGTAAACTTGGTTAACTGTTTGTCCGGTTGGTACACATTCATAATAAATAATCCCTCTGATATAAAAAAAAGTTAGCAACATTGTTGCAACAAGTTCACGAACTTAATTGTCAGACTCATGTGCGTGCATGCACCCCCATTCCCCCCCACACAAATATAGCTAGTTATAATCATGTAATCATGTACTTTCAACAGGCCTGACACTTATATTTCCTGAAAGTAATAATTGTACAGTCTAGATGGAAGAATATAGTACATTGCCATTATAGATGACATTTACTCTAAAGTACAGATTATACAGTGGGTACTCAGAATTTACTGTGATTAAATTAGAATTCTGTAAAAATTCAGCTAAATATTGGGTTGTCGAAAAAGTCATGATGCATTTTTGCAACGAAAAAAATAGAAAAAATACATCATGACTTTTGCAACAACCCAAGAGTTTCTTGAATGTTTTGAGGCACTATCAGTGTATTCATGTTTTTCTCTAATGGTTAGTGCTTTGGAGAGAGTGTACAGTTAAGTTCTTTTTCTTTTTTTAATTAAAGTTTGTTGGGGTGACAATTGTTAATAAAGTTACATAGGTTTCAGATGTACAATTCTGTAATACATCATCTATATATCACATTGTGTGTTCACCACCCAGAGTCAGTTCTCTTTTCATCACCATATATTTGATACCTTTTACCCTCGTCTATCACCCCCCTGCCCCTTACCTTCTGGTAACCACTAAACTATTGTCTGTGTCTATGAGTTTTTGTTTCTTCATTTGTTTGTCTTGTTCCTTTGTTGTTTTCAGTTTTATATACCACATATCAGTGAAATCATATGGTTCTGGACTTTTCCTGACTGACTTATTTCACTTAGCATAATAATCCCAAGATTCATCGAATTGTCAGAAATGGCACTATTTCATCTTTTCTTATGACAGAATAGTATTCCATTGTGTGTGTGTGTGTGTGTATGTCACTAATTATCAAAGAAATGCAAATATAAACCACAATGAGGTATCATCTCACACCGGTTAGAATAGTTATCATCAACAAAACAAATAATAACAAGTGTTGGAGAGGCTGTGGAGAAAAAGGAACCCTCATACACTGTTGGTGGGAATGCAGATTTGTGCAGCCACTATGGAAGGCAGTGTAGTGGGAGGTTCCTCAAAAAATTAAGAATAGAATTACCATATGACCCAGCAATCCCTCTCCTGGGTATCTACCCAAAAATTCTGAAAACATTTATCCATAGAGATATATGTACTCCAATGTTCATTGCAGCTTTATTTACGGTGGCTAAGACATAGAAACAACCAAAGCATCCTTTGATAGATGATTGGATAAAGAAGATGTGGTATATACTACATACACAGTTAAGTTCTTCATGAAAGTGACTTATTTATCATTTCGGTGGCATTGTGTTTCCAGAGATAAAATCGGTTGATAATATCAATGTATGAAGTTACTCAGAAGAGAAAAATACTAATCATGCCTTGTTAGGAATCCACTTAAAATGATATAATGGTATTTTTCAATATTCTGAGGCCAAGGGGATTTTACATTTTTAAAAAGAGTTTTATTAAAAATATAGTTAACATACAATATTATATTATTGGGTCATTGGAAAAGTCATGATGCATGTTTGCAACAGATGGTGCTAGTTCATTTTTGGAAGTGCTAGAGTCATTCGCATCTATGTTATTACTATGTCATTTGACAGCTGACAGTTCCAGCTTCATCCTAAAAAAAATGAGCGATTTAGTTGAGTTTTGGAGATTTTACAACAAGTTGAAGATGGAAGACAAAACTGTGCATTTTCACCATATTTTACTGTTTTACTTTCCTAAAGGGAAGAACGTGTGTCAAGCTTGTGAAAAGTTGCATAAAGTTTATGGTGACAATGCTCTACAAGAACATCAGTGCCAATGATGGTTCATGAAATTCCGTGCTGGTGATTTTGATCTCAACGATGCTCCTCAGTCAGGGAGGCCCACCAAGGTTGATGACGACAAAATAAAGGCATTGATCTAGTCAAAGCCACGTTACACGACACAAGAGATTGCAGAAACATTGAACATCCACCATTCAAGCGTTCACAACCATCTGAAGAAGCTGGGATATGTAAGGAAACTCGATATTTGGGTTCTGCATGAACTCAAAGAAGTTCTTTTGTTGGCGCATATAAACATCTGCAATATGCTCATTAAACGTGAGGAAAACAATCCTTTTTTGAAGCGACTGATAATTGGTGATGAGAAGTGGATTGTTTACAACAATGTGGTGTGCAAACGGTCTTGGTCCTGACGTGATGATTCTCCTCAAATGACATCGAAAGCAGACATTCATCAGAGGAAGGTTATGCTCTCAGTGTGGTGGGATTTTAAAGGTGTCCTGTTTTTTGAGCTCCTACCAAGGAACCAAACAATCAATTTGAATGTGTACTGTCGACAATTGGACAGTTTGAATGAATCCATCATCCAGAAACGTCCAGAGCTCATTAATTGTAAAGGCGTTGTATTCCCTCACAATAATGCGAGACCACACACAAGTTTGATCACCCGTCAAAAATTAGTGGAGCTTGGATGGGATGTGATGCCACACCCACCATACTCGCCTGACCTTGCACCGTCAGACTTCCACTTGTTTCGCTCTCTTAAAAACTCCTTGCGTGGTGTAACGCTCAATTCAGATGAGGCTGTAAATCAGCACCTTGCTCAGTTTTTTGCAAATAAAAAGATAGGTCCTTCTATGAACGAGGAATTATGAAGCTCACTGAAAGATGGCAAAAGGTTATTGAACAAAACGGGCAATAATATATCATTGATTGATCTTTGTTCTTTATATAAATAAATGACCTTTGAAAAACATAGACAAAACATGTCATGACTTTTCTGATGACCCAATAGTTTCAGGGGTACGCTATAGTTATGCAACATTTATAAACCTAAAGAAATGATTATCATGATAACTCCAGCAACCATCTGACACCATACTATGCTATCACAATATTATTGACTATATTCCCTATGCTGTACTATATCCTCATGACTTATTTGTTTTATAACTGGAAATTTGGACCTCTTGTTTCCTTAAGGGGAGTTTACATTTTAAATTGTAATAATTTTTTGGAACTTCCAATGTATTAGGTTGCAGATTGGAAAAACATCAGAAATGAGAATAATACATTTTAAAATTATGTTAGGTCTATTCATCATACCCATTTCCTATCATTCATAAAATAATTCTAATGTTATTAAAAATGAGAACATTGTGCATCTGAACAGCTTATTAGATTAATTTGGAATTAGAGATCCTGACTTTTATATTTGGCATGTAAAATATGAGTTCAAATTAATGAATATTTATTGTGATCTCACAATATGCAAAAACAAACACCTGTTCATTTCCGTAAAAGGGCTTATAATTTACTTTGGAAAGTTCCCAAGAGAAAAGTATCAGTTTTCTGAAATAGTATTGAGGAAAAACTGAAAGAGTCACCTACCATCATCACTGAAGCTTCAAAAATCTTAGGCCAAAATGACTAAAAATTACATTTACTTGTAGACTGTTAACACCTACTGGAAATCTCAGGGTGAAAAAGTTTCACTAGTGCACTGAAAATATTTCATACTGGTTATGGGAGCCAATTTTTTAGTTTTAGGAATTTTTTGAGATGGTTGTGAAAGACAGACATTATTAAAACAAATTATATAAACTTACAATTAAATTATATTAAAACAAAGATAGCAAATACTTGAAACTCTACACTTCCTGATTATTTTACTAAATTTTCTATTATCTATTTTCTTGAAGTAGTTAACATCTATTGTCTCTGTGTTGGAAACACTATGTATTGGTGGTTACTATGTATCTTTGCCCAACTTTGCATTCAAGCATGTCATATTGTAGCTTAAAATTAGACATTAATACCCTGGAAATTGGCAAATGCTATATAAGTCACTGCATTTTATTTCAGAGAGCAAGTTGCTAAACATTTACCAGCACACTACTGCTCATGTAGCTCATTAGGCTGGAGTTATAGGTCTGAGGAAGACTTGAGAACTAGATACAAAATATCTCATTAAGCATTTGAGTAGGGTGTGTCTGAAAGTGCTTTGCAAAAGAAAATAGGGAAAATAGGTAATATTCCAGATAAGTTAGGCCTCATGATCACTTAGTAGTATCCCAACGACCATGTATTCCATCTCTATCAGGGCATGACAGGAGTTATTTTTTGAAAGGTGTATGTGACATGGCTTTTCTCCCAAAGCGCAGGAGTCTGTGTTGTAATTCTCTTGTTGGGGGTTACTATAAACTCCACACATTTTTCACCACTACTGATACCTCTAATACCATAGGGCTTGCTAAGTCATATGGTTCAAACAATAGGGCTTACATCATAACCTGGATCTGCTGCAGAGCTGTTTTCCTGTTCCAAGACCCAATTAAAACTTGCAGACTTTAGTGTCACCTGGATCATAGCACTATTCGAAGGTGTGAACACTTTTCTGGGTACCTCCAGAGCCCAAAGACCTGTGAGGTGATGTGCTCTTTTGTGGTGAGAGGGGCAAGATGCAAAAACATTTCCTTTATTTTTGAGGGGATGTCCTGGTATTCCCTAGACCACTGAAGTCTTAAAATTTTTGTTAATTTTGTGGCAGTCCTTTGAATTTTCATAGGGTTTAATTCCCACTTTCTGGAGTGTGTGTGTCTTAACATTGGAAATGTTCTAGGCTATTTTTTTTTCTTAACCAGGCAGATAAGTGTGATGTCATCAATAAGGTGGACCATTACGATGTTCTATGGCAGCGGTTCTCAACCTGTGGGTCGTGACCCCCTTGGGGGTCAAACGACCCTTTCA
>NW_017731357.1:1027807-1036413 GCF_001890085.2 Hipposideros armiger | reverse complement strand
AACTGTATTAAGGGGTTGCAGCATTAGGAAGGTTGAGAACCGCTGTTCTATGGGGTGTATAGCTAATATAACTCTCCTTGAAATATTTTATGACAGAGAACAGGAGAATTCATGTATCCTTAGGACAAGACTATACATGTATTTTGCTATATTTTTCCAGTGAACAAAAACTATTTCTGATAAAAATGGAAAAGAATGCATTCTCCAGATTAACAGCCACATATCTTGTACCTGAGATCATATTAATTCCATTTAACAAAGATACTACTCATATACCTGGCACAAGCAGCTGAAATTTGAGCTACTACTTGGTTTGCAGTAGTCTGCTTTTATCTTCCTGGATTCGTCCAGGTTTTAAAAGGACCAGTCTGATTACTCAAATGGTAATATGATGGAGACTAACACCCCTGATTCCTTTAGTGTGGTATTAATTTCTACCATCTCCCCTAAGATTAATTATTATTTTTTGTTTACTGTCTTTGTCAGGGGGTACAATTTTAGAGGCTTCCACCTGGTCTTTCCCATTACGATAGCTTTCATCCTGGTGGTCATGCCAAACTACTAAGGATGTCCATTTAAATTGCTCGTATGCATTTAGAGCCAAGGAAATGACTACCGAGTGGGTCTGTAGACCCAGTGGAACTACTGTGATCCAGACCTGAATCATGACTCCATTTATTTCCTGCCCCTCATTTTCCCCAACTTTGAATACCTGAAGCATCATTGGTCCAAATGATGCTTCAGGTATTCAGATATTAGTGTCAACTTGGATCCTGTGCCCAACAGTTCTCAAAATGTTTAGATACTATCTCTTCAGTGTATAGTTACCTAAGCAAATACTGTGGGTTCCTCTTGGGATGGACTGAGAGAATTGTTACTAATTTGCTTACCATAATGTTGCAAATTCTTTCCTCCTAGTGATTTACCTCTCTTTCAGTCAATAGGTTTGGGTTCCAAAATGAACTCCAGTCTGGGAACTGGGCAAGAAATAAGAACTTTTACTGGTCATCTATCCTTGATTTCACTAGATTTTATGGACTGAGCAGCTCCCTTCCTAGTGATGCCATGTCCTGTTAAATATCTCTATTATTCTTTGAAAGTCAGGGTCCCCTGGCTTTTGTTTCAAACTTGTTGCTCATTACTATAATTACATCAACCTGGCTTCTGATGATTATAGCACTGCCACCTGACTTCCAATGTATCAGTGTCCTATCATTTCCATTTCTATCAGTGAAGCCATTCCTATAATAGCATGCCTTACCATCATCACTGGCCAACAGAGGACTACCAGCATAAAACATTTTTTTTTGTAATGTTGGTCCTCTGGCAATTTGTGATGGTAAATGGTGTGTCCTCTTAGTCCTTCCAATAAATACAGCCCTCTGGTGGGTTTTCAGGACTTACATGGGATATCCACTTGGTTCTCGTTTCTGCCACATAGTCTTCCACTACCTGCCATGACAATTCTGGCATTTCTACCTAACTTAACATGAACCGTTGTTTTGTCCATGTTTGGTAAAGGAATTATCCTTGGGGTCCTTGCCAAGGAGTCTAATCCTGTTTCATAGAAGAGTGCTCCAAAATGAATAAATTCTCCTTTATCCTACTTTATGTTCTGCTTCCCTCCCCCACTTAGTCAAGCACCCACAGAATCCAGTCCCAAAAACATTCCCCCATCTCATGCCAGTGCCTATTGGCTGGAAACTATAGCTCCTTTGAGGCAGAGTCTCTTTCCTACCTAATCAGGCCAGCATTTCCTTGGCCAAGCCATGATATGTCTTAACCTTAGTTATTGGCCTAAAACCAGAGGACAGATCCTGGGCGGGTGGAGGGTGGCTACATGTTTCCTTATGTGCTAAAAGCCTCCTCTGAATAGTCTTCAAGCAAGTAAGGGGATCTACCTTTTTATTGGGAAGAGGGAACAGAGAGTTCAGGGGAACCTGGAGATTTAATATATTGAGCGTATCAACTCAGTTGTCTTCATCCCTTGTGCCAGAGTCCTACTCTTTCCTAACAAAGATCATGAAGTTGGCACAACAGAACTTATTTTGAAAGTTTATCTTCTTTGGAGCTCTGTTATTCTTAAAATTAAGTCCTGTGCCTGGTCTTCAGTTTCCACCCAATTCCACTGCCCTTATAGTTACTGTTGCCATCATATTTTTTAAATGCCTGAATCATAGCATCAGCTAGTACATTCCTTCCCTCTAGTATACCGCCCCATTTCACCAACAGTGAAAATTTTAACCATTGCACTGCTACCTCATGTCAAAGGCTCCCTATGTTCTACGTATCACCACTGATGGAATTCTCATTGCCACTTGGGAGGCAGGTGATCAGGTTCCTAAATCTACTCAGAAAGCATTTGCTTTCTGAGATCTGGCACTGACTATTTTAGGTCAGATACCCTGGGAAGCAGACAGAGCTTACGTTGCAATAGAGTTATTAGGGAGGGCTTTGGGATCAACACCTGTGGAAAAAATGGGGGTGGGGTGGGGGGAATATTGCAAGGAAAGAGAAGTTAAACTGTGTTTTAGAGTTGGTGGAGGTCTCAGTTGATTCTACAGGAAGTTCTAAAGCTTGGATAATTCTTCAGGGTTGTTATGAGTTGAAGATAGATGGCCAGACCTTTATGCCCCTTCCTGAATAAATAATTAGATGTGCTCTACACTGGGAAAGGGGCATGGCCTTGGGCAAGACAGCTCCTGCAACAAAACAAGTCCATCTCCTGGCAGTGGTACCTCCAAACTGGCACAACAAACTTGAAATATCTATGAAACATTTCTCCCAATTCTGCCCTGAAGATCACCCTGAAGACACCCTGTCCCTAAACTTCCACTCAAATTTTGGAAGTGATTTCTTGCATTGACCGCTTAATACAAGTTTATTATACTCATGAGTTCATTCTCTCCCTCTAGTTTTCTGAACACCTATCTTTCCTTTACACTATTCTGTGTGTGTGTGTGTGTGTGTGTGTGTGTTGAATTATGGAGTGTGAAAGAGTTTGCAGCATGACAGAATGGAGAAAGACTGTCAAAGGGAGAGAAGATAAAATCATTCCAACATCTTTTCATTTTGCACTTACGAGTTCTCTTATCACTGCATAACAAATCACCCCCAATATTTCATGGTGTAAAACAATACCAACCAGGGGCCAGCCAACTGGCTCATTGGTTAAGAGTTGGCTTGGGAGCGCGAGCTATGAGCAGCAGGGCTGCCAGTTCGGATCCCACGTGGGCTAGTGACGCTGTGCCCTCTACAGCTAAGTTGGTGAACAACAGCTCGACCTAGACTTGGGCTGCTGTGAGTCACCGGTGATGGCGTAGGCTGCAGTGAGCTGCTGTGAGCTACCGTGAGTGGCCAGCAGCCAGCGTGAGTGGCCCACAGCCGTTGTGAGTGGCTGTTCAATGGCTGGCGACCAATCTGCCTCAACCGGGAAGAGCACAATGATCACAATACCAGCATGGGCCAGTGAAGCAAAGTCCTCCAGAACTACAATAGACTGAAGAACAAAAGGACAGCAACTTGTCTGTTCCCCTTTCCCGATTCCCCAACGCTGTTCCCTCCCCTAATTCCTCAATAACATCTTTAAAAGAAACAAAAACAAAACAATACCAACCATTTATTTTACTCACAAATCTGAAATTTGGGCAAGCTTTGGCAGGGTCTTTTGTATTTGCCCTACATGGCATCAGCTCAGGCAGCTTGACTAGGGGCTGAAGGATGCACTTCCAAGATGGTTCATTCACACATGACAAGTCAGCGCTGGCTGCCAGCTGGGAACTCAGCTAGGACTGAGGGTGGTGGGGAGGTAGGGCTGTTGGTTTCCTCTCATCACCATGGCTGAGTTCCAAGAGTGAACATCCCAAACTGAAATGGATCATGCTTAGATATTATTAAATAATTTAGTTGAGAATCCCAAGTATTGCCTTGTACTTTCTGTTTTTCATTTATAACCAGCTTTGTTCAAAAAGGATTTGAGGCAGAAGCTCCCTTTATTTAAAGTAGCTACTTATAACCTTTAAACACAATTCTTATACTCTGGCTTCTAAGAGATACTTTACATTTTTGAGAAGAAAAGAAAGTATGTGTATGGTAGGGGGAGGTGTGCTTGTACATTTGCATGTTGTGTGTGAGCATACATGTACATGCATGTGTGTTTTTATATGTATGCACATTATGTTTGTGCATATATGTGTCTACACGTGTGTGCACGTGGGAGTACACACACACACACATGAGCATATATCTCCATATGTTGGTGAGACTGTGTCTGTGTGGTGTCTAGTTTCCATGAGGATATCAGTCATTATTGATACATTCTACAATGACTTGGAGAATTGCTGCAAGACAGACTAAATGGTAATATGATACTTTTAAAAGAAAATTCAGTACTATGTGCAAATTCAACACACCTCAAAGGTAATTATTTTTAAGCTGCATGTATGTGAGCACAAACCATAGTATTTTCTCCAAGTGATCTCTTCATTTACACAACTAAATAAGAGGGCTTACTTGAGATATTATCTTGTAAATGCTATAGTTTCAAAAGTCCTGTAAGCTGTCCTGATAAAGTATAAGAGATGCTGTGGAGGAATTTAGTGAATTTTCTCTGAGAATTAAAATTCATGTGTTAATACTTATATTTAGGACTATCTGAGAAATGCTTCCAAAATTATTTGTTTGTTCCTGGCTCAAATTAACAATGAATGCAGCACATTTTTACCTTGGGGGGAAAAAATAAAGCATGGACAGGTTTCCAAAGAATGCACTACAAGACAACTTGACCATTCTAAGTTTGGTATCTAATAATGCTAAACCTTATTTCTGTGATGCATGAAACATTTACAAGCAGTAGCTTTTTCTTACTTTTGTTATTAATATACAGTAATACGCACCTTTTTTGGTGAACAGTTCTATGAGTCTTGACAAAATGTTGTATAATTGCCATCAAAATGAGGATCAGAACAGCTCCCTCACCCCAAACACTAGTTCATCCTACCTCTTTGTAGTCAAACGTTCCCCCTCCCTTAATCCTTGGTAACCACTTATCTGTTCTCCCTACCTATACTTTTTCCTTTTCCAAATGTCATAGAGATGAGATTATACCATAGTAGCCTTTTGAGTCTGGCTTCCTTCACTTAGAAAAATGCATTTGAGATTCATCCACGTTGTTGCATGTATCTATAGTTAGCTGATTTTGATTGTCGAGTAAGATTTCATTTTATTGATGTTCCACAGTTGGTTTACCTATTCACCTACTGAAGAACAACATTTGGGTTGTTTCTACTTTGGTGAATAAAGCTGTTATAAACATCCATATACAGGTTTTGTGTGGAAACATGTTTTCATTTCTCTAAAGTAAATAGTAAATATTTAGGAGAGGGATTACTAAGTCATATAGTAAGTGTATTTTTAACTTTATGAGAAAATGATGAACTGTTTTCTAAAGTGACTGTACCATTTTGCATTTCCATCAGCAATATATGAAAGTTCCAGTTGTTCCATATCTACATCAATAATATGTATCATCAGTATTTTTTATTTTAGCTATTTTAATAAGTGTGTAGTAGCTCATTGTGGTTTTAATTTGCATTTCCCTAGTAACTAATGATGATGATCATATCTTTATATGTTCATTTTCCTTCCACATAATCTTTTTGGGAAAATGTTCAAACTTTTACCCATTTTTAAAGGGG
Organism: Hipposideros armiger; assembly: GCF_001890085.2. Classification (NCBI taxonomy): domain Eukaryota; kingdom Metazoa; phylum Chordata; class Mammalia; order Chiroptera; family Hipposideridae; genus Hipposideros; species Hipposideros armiger. The sequence goes on along the minus strand of NW_017731357.1, from coordinate 1,030,717 downwards.
TGTATGCTTTTATGTTGTTGAATTTTTTGAGTTTATTGCATGTTCTAGAGATAGGTACTATGTTGGATATCTGATTTTCAAATATTTTTTCCAGTCTGTAGCTTGTCTTTTCATTCTCTTAACAGTTTCTTACAGAACAAAAGTTATAATTTTCACAGATGTTGATTTATAAATTTTTATTTTATGAATCATGTCTTTGGTTTGCATCTAAGAACTCATTTCCTAACATAACTATACTAAGATTTTCTGTATTTCATCTATTTTTTTTTTTAGCTGAGCCATCCTGCCACCTGTTGGCAGCTCATTGGCTGCTCAGCTCGGGCTGGGACTCAAACTGCTGTTGCTCAGAGCTCAAACTCTTGAGCGAGCTCTTAACCAACTGAGCCACTCGGCCAGCCCTGTATTTCATCTAAAAGTTTTATATTTTTACATTCATATTAAATTTATGCTTCATTTTAGTATCAATGTGAAGAATAGGATAAGGTTCATTTTTATGCCTATGATGTCCAGTTGTTCTAGCATCATTTATTGGTAAGAATATTTTTCTATACTGAATTATTTTTTTCATCAATGAATCACATTTGAGTGGGTCTATTTCTGGAATGTGTATTCTGTCCCATTAATCTATGCTTGTCTTTTGCCAGTGCCACACTGACTTGATTACTATAGCTTTATAGTAAATCTTGAAATCAGGTAATGTGAGTCCCTCAACTTTGTTTCGCTTATTCTGGTTTCTTCATCTTTCTGTATAAATCTTAGTATCACTTTTAGATATCTACAGAACTCTGGCTAAAAATTTGATTGTGATTGTGCTACATTTATAGGTAAATTTGGGGAAAATAAACATCTTTACAATAGTGGGTCTTCAGACTCATGGCCATGGTATATTTTTTCATTAATTTAGATCTTTTCTCATCATTGTTTTGTAGTTTTAAGCATCATATGCTCTACATATTTTATAGATTTGTAAGTATTTCATTTTTATTGTAGCTATTTAAATAGCATGCTTTTAAAAAACAGGGGTGTTTCAATAATTAATTACAAATATATAGAAATACAGTATTTTTTAATATTATACTTGTGTCCTAAAACCTTGTAAACTTATTAACTACTTCTAGGAGGCTTGACTTACATAATGTATTTTAATCGTTTGATTTTGATAACCTTGCAAGACATTCATTGTTTTATACATTCAACTTTCCTTTAGACTTACTAATAGTTTTGCCTTTTTTAAAATTAAAGTTTATTGGGGTGACAATTGTTAGTAAAGTTACATAGGTTTCAGGTGTACAATTCTATAATACATCATCTATATATCACATTGTGTGTTCACCACCCAGAGTCAGTTCCCCTTCCATCACCATATATTTTATCCCTTTTACCCTCCTCTACCACCCCTTTCTTCCCTTACCCTCTGGTAACCACTAAACTGTTGTCTGTGTCTATGAGTTTTTGTTTCTTCATTTATTTGTCTTATTCCTTTGTTATTTTCAGTTTTATATACCACCTATCAATAAAATCATATGGTTCTCTACTTTTCTGTCTGATTTGTGTCATTGTTCTTCTTTCCTTTTTGTATCTCATGTTTTTCATCTGAGTCCATTTTCCTTCTGCTTGAGGTATGTTTCATACTTTATCCTTTAAATGTTTTCCTAGTGGAAATCTTTCTCAGTTTCTTAATATAAAAATGTATTCATGGAAAGGAAGAAATAAAAGTGTCTTTTCTAAATAAATGACATAATTGTCTATGTAGAAAAACCAAAAGAATTGACAAAAATACCCCTGGAACTAATAAATGAATATAGCAAAGTTTCAGGATACATGGTTACTATGCAAAAGTCAACCCCTTTCCTACATACCTGCAATGAATGAGTAGAATTTGAAATTAACACAATACCATTTACATTAATACTCTCCAAAATAAAATACTTATGTATAAATCTAATACATACAAGATATATATGAGGAAAACTACAAAAATCTGATGAACGAAATCAAAGAAGAACTAAATAAATGGAGAGATATTCCGTATTCATGGAGAAGAAGATTCAATATTATCAAAATGTCATATATTCCAAATTTAATCTATAGATTCAATGCAATATCAATCAAAATCTCAGCAAGTTATTTTGTGGATATTGACAAACTAATTATAATGCTTATGTGTAGAAACAAAAGACTCAGAATACCCAACAGAATATTGAAGGGGAAGAACAATGTTGGAGTACTGACACTACCCAACTTCAAAACTTATTATAAATGTACAGTAACCATGACAAGTGTTACTGACAAAATAATAGCCAAATTGACCAATGAAACAGAATAGAGAGCCAGAAATAAACCCACATAAATCTAGTCAGCTGATCTTTAACAAAGGAGCAAAGGCAATACAATCGAACAAAAGACTACTCTTTTTAACAAATGGTGCTGGAACACCTGGACTTCCACATGCAAAAATATGCATCTAGACATAGACTACATCCTTCACAACAAATAACTCAAAATGAATCACAGACCTAAATATAAAACACAAAACTAGAACTCCTAGAGGATAACTGTGGTATTATGATTTATAAGAAATATATATTTGGTCATTCAGATGACCAAAATATATTTCTCATGTATATTTGGTCTTTGTTCATGGTTCCTGGCTTACAGCTCTCAAAACCCTTGAAAATTCCTGTGATGTATGGAGGTATCTCAAAAATCTGGAAATGGAACTACCGTATGCCCCAGCAATTCCACTGTTGGGTATCTATCCAGAGAAACCCAAGACGCTAATTCAAAAAAATATATGTACCCTTATGTTTATTGCAGCACTATTCACAATAGCCAAGACTTGGAAACAACCAAAATGCCCATCGGTAGATGACTGGATTAAGAAACGGTAGTACATTTATACAATGGAGT
>NW_017731357.1:1021839-1025337 GCF_001890085.2 Hipposideros armiger | reverse complement strand
CTTAGTTGTGGAGGGCGCAACTATCTCAGCTCCAAGTCCAGTCTCCATCCGGCCACATGTCGGCAGCTCATGGCCGCTCAGTTCAAGGTGCCGTGTTCAATCTTAGTTGCGGGAAGGCGTAGCCCACTATACCATGCAGGAGTCAAACCAGAAACCTTGTTGTTAGGAGCACGTGTTCTCACCAGCTGAGCTATCCAGCTGCCCGTTGGCAGCTCAATAGCAGCTCAGCTAAGGTGCAGCTCACTGGCTCATGTGGGAATTGAACTGGCAACCCTGTTGCTCAGAGCTCGCACGCTTAACCAACTGAGCCACTCGGCCAGCCTGTAAATACCACTTTTTTGAACATCATGTCTCTTTTCCCGGGCCTTTTTCTGTTGTTTTTCTATTGTTCTAATGGGTATAGGTGGGAGTTTCTTTTACTTATCTCACTTGAAATTGGAAAACTTCTAGAATTGTGGGTTTATGTATTTCATCAGTTCTAAAAATTAATAGACATTATATCTTTATTCTCTCTCTACTGTCCTTTTGGTATTCTAATTAAAATATTTTACACCTTTCACTCTATCGCCCATGTCTCTAAATCTCCCTTTTGTATTTTCCATCCTTTACTCTCTCTGTGACATATTCTGGATGAATTTTTCTGACTTATCTTCAAATTCATCAATTATATTTTTACCTATAAGTAATTTATTAATTTTATGCATAATCCCTAATATAGCTATCTATATCTATATCTATAGTTATATACACACATATGTACATATATATTTATATATATCCATCCATATCCATATCCAAATCCATAGCTATATCCATCAATGTATATGTCTATATCTATCTACTTATCTCTCTATATATTCATATCTAAAAGTTCTAACTGGTTCTTTTCCAAATCTGATGTCACTTTGTAGGATTTCCTGTTTGCAAAGATATTTTCAGCTCATCTTTTATTTATTTAAACATTGAAAGCACAGTTGATTTACAAGCCTTAACTAATAATTCCATATGTGGAGTCTTTGTGGCTCTCTTTCTGTTGTCTGTTCTTTCTGCTTGTTTCCATGCATAGTGCTTTTTTTCTTGTGTGAATGGCACTGTTTACTGCTAAATATGTTTCAAAATTTATTTATGAAAATAATTTGAATTCACAAAAGAAAACACATTTTGCTGAACCAAACATCTAAGGACATTATCTGTTCAAGATTACTTCAAATTAAATTCAATGCTTGAAAGTTTTGGTTTTATGGGGTTTTTGTTTTTGGGGGGTGGTATTCCATAAGATGTCAATTTCACCTAAAAATACATTCAAAGGCCAATTTATTTCTGCTTCATGTTGACTCTAGGAGTCTAGCTCTTGGGGATTTCTACTTATAATGGGGATACACACCCCACCTTGGACAAGCCATGTTACTCTGGCTGTTAGAGCTAAAATTCTAAATTTTCCAGGTTTACAAAGATCTTCAGTGACCTCTGAGTTTCCTCTACTTCTCTGGGTTCCTGCTTTTTTTTCATTTGCTGTCGAAATTTCTCACTATCTTGTCAACTTTTTAATGCTTTTTGAAAAAAATATTTATTTTTTTTCATTTTATCCATAATTTGTAGTTATTTTCTGCAAAAAAATTTGATCTGAATAATCTAGACTGTCATTATTAAAACCATAAATCAATTAATAATGTTTACAAGAAAAAGCCATTCCACATTGTACTTCTGCATGCCCTGGTTTAAAATGGCTGTAATATATATGTTCATTTATTTTCACTTTTTTTTGTGGGAAGGGATTGTCCATTCCAGTTTCTGCACACAACTATCTTATTTTGGGGGGAAAATGAAATATTCAGTAGGAGTCTTTTTCTTTTCATTGCAATGCACAGGTTCTCTTCCACATCTGTTATTGGAGGGAGAGTCAAAACATTTTATTTTTCTCTATCATTTTCTCTTTTCAGACATATTTATATAATTTTACAATTTCCTTTATATTAAAGGATATTTGTTAGCAATTCTCAAATTGAACTTTCTTATTTTGTGCCTACAAGTCTTTGTTATTATTTTTCTTGCCTTTCTCTTATTTGTATGCAGATGATAATCAGGATTTATAAATTTTTTCCTGGGTTTTTTTTGGGGGGCGTTGGAGAGGGTGCATGAGGAGAAACTATCTTTTTTCCTGTCTTACTTGACCTTTTGTCTTGTTATCCTACCTTTCTTTTTAAATTTTTGTTAAAAATTCTCTTTATTTTTCTTGGCAACCTATGAAGTGCTGATACAGAATTTTCTCTAAGTTGTATGGTGATGGGATTAGATTCAGAAAAATTTTAAATAAATAAGAAAGGATTATAAGAAGTTTCGAAGAAACTACAAGTCAGACTTTTTGTAACAACTGGATTATCTCATCTATTAATAAATCCAACTTCATCAAGCAATAACTTGCTGGTCTCTCATTACAATCAATGCTGAAAATGTTCCTAGTCTTGTCATTCATGAGTCACCACTATTAGAAGCTGCACCTACCTAGGGATTTTGTAAAGAAGGGAGACTCCACCCTTATACACCCACAATGAGTGAATCAAGAGTTGATGCTTGAAAAGAGAAAATAAAAGATAAGTAACAAGCCAAAATAAAATAATAGAGGCTGAAAAAATTAAAAGATCTCAAGCAGAAAAGAATCAGATAAATAAAAGTTAATAATTATTTTAAATTATTAAAACCTGGAAGACCATATTATCACTTGATTATAAGAGGTGTATTTCACAAATAACCTAGGACCTCCAGTTCCAGGTGTGATATTGTAGCTTCATTGTGGATACTCTTGATTGCCCCTCAATTCAGTGACCCTTTATCTGATGAAGGCTTAAGAGGATCCATTCTCATAATGTGTTTCTTCACATAGTCATTCAGAAAGCTGGTAAGAGGCATCATGAGAAAAAAACAATCCTCTAGTCAAATGAAACTGGGAAATACCAAATTGAACAAAACCAGCCATTTTTCTCTACTGTATGATCCCTGAGCCTTCAGCATGCCAATTGGCATGATGAGTTTTTAAGAGGGAAATTAGTATGTAGTAGTCACTCTTACTGAGCAAGTCTTGGAACATGTGTTCTTTGGAATATACTTCGAGAAATATGGCTTTAAAGTAGAGCGAGAACTTTAAAAAAGACATAGAGAGAGAAAATCTATGTCTTCATCCTGTTGGAAGTTGCATTAACAGTGAAGCCCTAAAATTCTTCTTCTTTTTTTTTAATTTTTTTTATTGGGGAATTGGGGGGATGGGAACAGTGCTGGGGAATTGGGGGAAGGGGAACAGACAAGTTGCTGTCGTTTAATTCTTAAGTCTAGTTGTGGAGGACGTTGCTTCACTGGCCCAAGTTGGCACCATCATTGCGCTCTTCCCAGGTGAGGCAGATCAGTCACCGGCTTCTGGACGGCTGCTCACTGCGGCTGCTGGCCACTCATGCTGGCTGCTGGCTACACACAGTAGCCCATGGCAACCCACTGCAGCAGGGGCTG
>NW_017731357.1:1019182-1021069 GCF_001890085.2 Hipposideros armiger | reverse complement strand
CGGTGGATTGGGGGAGGGGGGTTGTCACCTTGAGGGGTAAAAAGTATAACTATTGCACTGTGTTGTACAGCTGAAACTAATTCTAAAATATGTGTATTTCACAATAAAAACAAAACAAAACAAAACAAAAGGAAAATTCCTGTGATAAGAGCCATAAAGGTGTCTTCTGTTATGTTAATGAGGTGACTTTTGTAAAGCCTTTAGGTAACCTAATAATTGGGGTGGCTAATTGCCAGGAGAACCAACCATGTGATTGGGGAGGGGTGTGGGAGCAGTCTTATAGGACTGAACCCATAACCTGTGCAATCTGATGCTATCACTGGGTAGATAGTGTCAAAATTGAGTTGAATTGTTAGGACACCCAGCTGGTTTCCAGATCATTGCTTGATGATGTGGGGTGCTGAAAATGGGTACTCAGAACAGAAAAGGAAAACATAGGAAATAACCTAGATGATCTTGGGTATGGTGATAACTTTTAAAATACAGCATCAAAGGTAAAATTTATGAAAGAAATAATTGATAAGCTGGACTTCATTAAAAACAAAGACTTCTACTCTGTGAAAGATAATGCCAAGAGAATGAGAAGACAAGCCACAAACTGGGAGAAAATATTTGCAAAATACACATCTGGTTAAAGACACACCCAAAATACACAAATAACTCTGAAAACTGAACAATAAGTAAACAAACAACCCAATTAAAAATGAACTAAAGAACTTAGCAGGCACCTCACCAAATAAAATATACAGATAGCAAATAAGCATATGAAAAAATGCTCCACATCATACGCTATCAGAGAAATGCAAATTAAAATAAAAGTGAGATAGCACTACACACCTATTAGAAAGGCCAAGTCCAGAACACTGACAACACAAAATGCTAGTAAGGATGTGGAGCAACAGGAACTCACATTCATTGATAGTGGGAATACAAAATGGTACAGCCACTTTGGAAGACAGTTTGGCGATTTCTTACAAAACTAAACTCACTCTCACCATATTATTCAGCAGTCATGCTCCTTGGTATTCACCCAAAGGAATTGAAAACTTATATCCACACAAAACGTGCACATGGTACATAGCAGCTTCATTTATAATTGCCAAAACTCGGAAGCCACCAAGATGTCCTTCAGTAGGTGAATGGATAAATAAAATGTGGTACATCCAGACAATGGAATATTATTCAGTGCTAAAAAGAAATGAGCTATCAAGCCATGAAGAAACATAGAAGAAATGTAAATGTGTATTACTAAATAGAAGGAGCAAATCTTAAAAGGCTACATACTGTATAACTTCACTATTATGACATTCTGAAAAAGGCAACTATGGAGGCAGTAGAAACATCATTAGTTGCCAGAGATTGGAGGTTGGTCAAGTGGGGGTGGGGAGAGGATAGGGATGAATTGGTGTAGCAGGGAGGACTTTTAGGGCAGTGAAACTATTCTGTATGATACTATAATGATGGATACATGTCATTATACATTTGTTCAAACCCATGGAATGTACAACACCAAGAGTGAAGCCTAATGTAAAGTATGGACTATGGATGTGATGATGTGCCATTGTAAGTTCATCAATTTAAAAAAATATACCATTTTGATGTGGGATGTTAATAATGCAGGAGTCTATGCTTATGACAGGCAGAGGATATATGAGAAATCTCTGTACCTTGCCCCAATTTTTCTGTGAACCTTACACTTCTCTAAAGAAAGAAAGTCTTAATTTTTTTAAATGTATCCATTTTTCCATCATTCTTCAAAGATATTTTCTCTTTGTATATAATTCTGATCATTAGTTACTTTCTTTCAATACATTGACGATGTAATTCGTTTCCTCTGCCTGCCATTGCTGAGGAAATTCATTGCTGAGGTCATTCATCTAAATGACA
>NW_017731357.1:970763-1015557 GCF_001890085.2 Hipposideros armiger | reverse complement strand
CAGCTCCAGGTTGAGCTGTTGTTCAGCATCTTAGCTGTGGAGGGCAGTGTCACTGGCCCTCATATGTGGGATCTGAACCGGGGCCCTCTGGCATCCGAAGCCAGTTCTTAACCATCGTGCCACTCGGCCGGCCCTAAAATTCTTTTTTTGATTTCCTAATATTGCAGGAAATGTTTATTATCCTTAGAAAACTGAGATACTGAGACGTTAAGTAACTTGCCCAAGATCATATATTTGTAAGTGGAGTACTAGGATTTCAGTCTAGAAGTTCTTGACTCATACCCTTGACAATATATCTTTTTTCATACAAGAAAAAAATTCTTCCTGAAGTTTCCACTAATTTTCAAGTAAGAACATTTCTTTTAAGAAAATGTGCATGAACACATAAATCCACACAGGTCACTGACACTCTGATGGATGGGACATTTGTGCAGCCAGGGATGAATTAAATTTTACAAAATGTGTTTGGGTATTTGTCCTGTACATACACCTTGATTACTTGGCCTAGCACACAGGTACAATTTAGAAGAGCCTAATCTTCCACTTTGCCCATCAAGAATGAGAAAAATGCCTCTGGCTTTCGTTAACTACACTAGTTTGCAAGGTTTTCTCTATCACTGGGAGGAGGCGAGTCCAATTTCACCAGCAGCATCTCCTACCTGCTCCTCATACATTCACTCTCTTTTACATTGCTTCCTGGTTGTAATCCAAGTTTCTGTTTTAGAAGTGATTATCAAGGAAAAAGCCTACTGGTGGAATTCTTATGTGGTTCATGTTGGACATGATATTTACGGAGAATTTGACATGTAGCAAGTCTCATTCCTTTTGAATGATACACGAAACGTGCCCAGAGATGTTTCAGATTGTTCCAGGAGCATACATACCAGGATTCGTTAGGGCATGATGTGTTTCTGTGCATCCAAGTTAAAATGATGTATGCCATCTCAAGTCAGATGTCTTTCTCAGGAAGATGGAGCTACTCAGATGCTGTGCATAGTGACATGCACATGATTTCTTCCAAGTCTTCAACAATTCACAATTAAGGAAGCTAGAAGGCACACTTTAAGTCATGTACAAAAAACCCCACAGGCACAATAACAGAGGATCAATAAAACAAAATATAGAGCACAATAAGACGAAAGATAAAATAACTTTAAAGTATTCATGAGTTTTTAATGATATGAAGAAATATTCATGATATAACTGATCCAGCAAATACTTATTTAGCACGTGCTATGTATTAAGCTCTTCTTTAAGAACCATCATGGGGTTTACATTCTGGTGGAGGTACATATATCAACAGGTGTCAAATGTTTGACAGATAAGCCCCTCAGCATAAGCCCCTCTGAGTTACCAATTGCCATGTCTCAAGGGAAGCATCACATGGAGTTTCCCATAAGAGCTGGAGCCTCTCCCCAATCCAGCTTTACTGATACCAAACACAATTGCCTTCCTAAATTTTCCCCAGCATGCTGTTCAAATAGTATCATTTTTTTTTCAGTGTTCCATGATGGAGAAAATGTTAGGAAGTCCTGCAAAAGGGAAATAAACAGGTAGTGTGACAGTTATTTATATGAAGAAATATAAATGGATCAGGAGAAGGAGAATAATAGCAGTATGATTTTATGTGCCTGATAAAGAGAAGTCTTTCCATAAAAGTAATTTTTTAAAAGATTTTTTATTGGGGAATTGGGGGGGATGGGAACAATGCTGGGGGATTGGGTAAGGGGAACAGACAAGTTGCTGTCGGTTTGTTCTTCAATCTAATTGTGGAGGACGTTGCTTCACTGGCCCAAGTTGGCACCATCATTGCGCTCTTCCCGGGTGAGGCAGATCAGTCGCCGGCTTCTGGACGGCCCGCTCACTGAGGCTGCTGGCCACTCACGCTGGCTACTGGCCACACACCGTAGCCCATGGCAACCCACTGCCACAGGGGCTGCAGCCTACACCGTCGCCGGCGACTCACGGCAGCCCAGCCCCAGGTTGAGCTGTTGTTCAGCATCTTAGCTGTAGAGGGCAGTGTTCACTGGCCCTCATATGTGGGATCCGAACCGGGGCCCTCTGGCATCCCAAGCGAGTTCTTAACCATCGCGCCACTTGGCCGGCCCCATAAAAGTAATTTTCAAGCAAAGATTAGAATAAATGTGAGGAAGTAAGCCATATGGATATTTACAGGTAGAGAGGGAACAGCAAGTGCAAAAGCCCTGAGGAATGAGTATTTTGGGCATGCGAGAGGAATAGTAAGGAGGCCAGTATAGCTGAAGTGGGGTAAACAAGGGAGAAAATGAAAAAAAGAATTATAGAGATGTAGGCAGGATACATTAGTTAATATCCTTTAGTCAAAGGGCCATAAAGTAGAACTAGTTTGTGCCAAGCTTATCAAGCTAGAGTTGAAAGAAGCTGGGTCTTTACATGGGGGATGAGCTTCCCAGGTCGCTATAATATTCACCTAATCAGTTTCATTACTTGTGTTATCTGCCAAGCCCAATAACAGGCATTCAAGTTTGTAACCCATGCTATGTGATATGTGTATGCACAAGCAGTGGCTATTACCAGGTGATTTTGAATGTTTTCTTGAAACGTTTATTTCCCAAATTTTCTACACAGAGCATGTGATTTTTTTTACAATGGAAAAAAAAATTAGGTTGGTTTTTAAAGAATTGAGTAGAAGTCTACCCTTAAGAGGAAAAGGAAATTCAGGATTTCACACCAATAAAATTTCTCAACCAATAAAACTCCTTGTGAGAAAGGTGGTTTCAGCTGTAGTTCTGTTCCGCACAAGGCTGCCTGAGAGGGTAAAGAGGAGGGGCCAACAGAGGTGAGGCATTTCTAGGCTTAAGTCCAACCAAAGCTGGAGGCCTGTCCTTTGGGTCTCAGTAGATGCTTCTGAGTCACCAACTGCCATGTCTCAAAGGAAGCATCACATTTCACAGGATAGTTAACATTTCACAGGCTCAGAGGCCAGGTGGCACGAACAGCAGCCAGGGTCATCTTATCAAAATGCAAACTGATCCTCTCACTCCTGCTCAAAAAACTTCTATGGTTTCCCATTTTTTGCATCTGGGATAAAATCCAAATGCTCCCATAGCTTGCAAAGTCATGCATGATCTGGCTCCTGCTTACCTCTCTGGTGTAATCTTCTCCCATTCTTCCTCTTGCCTACCAGGACCTTTCTAACCTAGGGACATTTGTTTCTTCTTTTCACCTATTGCAGATTCGGTTCTCCAGGAAACAAAACCCCAAGACAGGGTTTAGCATGCAGGAAGTTTATGAAGGGATCAAATCCTGTAGGTGGTAAGGGCTTAAGCATACATGAGCAGAGGGAGAAGTCCAGGCTGCAATGCCAGTCCAAAAAAGGCCTCAGGCAATCCTAGGGGGCACTCTGAAGTTAGAGTGGCCCTTAGCCTTTCCAAGCTGAGACAAGATAACCAGACCTTTATACCCCTGCCTCTGTCAGGAATTGGGTATGGGACACCCTGGTCAGGGGCATGGCCTTCAGTGAGGTGGCTCTCTGCAACTAAGGCAAACCTGTTGGTGTTGATAAATGGAGGCTGTTTGCAGGTAGCACTCTTAGTAGCTAGGGCAACAAGATCTTCCTTAAAGGGGGTGTTATGGGTTGAATTGCATCCACCAAAAAAAAGATATGTTGAAGTCCTAGCCCCTGGTACCTCAGAATGTGGCTTTATTTGGAAATAGGGTCTCTACAGAGGTAATCAAGACAAAGTGAGGTCATAATGGTGGGCCCTAATCCAATATGACTGATGTCCTTATAAAAAGGAGAAATATGGAGACAGACAGAGACAGACTTCCATGAAAGGAAGACAATGTAAAGAAACATAGGAAACATAAGAAAAATGCCATGTGAAGGTGGAGGATTGGAGTGATGCATCTACAAGCCAAGGAACTCCAGATTGTCAGCAAACCACCAAAGGCTAGGTAACAGGTGTGGAACAGATTCTCCCTCATAGCCCTCAGAAGGAACCAACCTTGCCTAGAATTTATCTTGCCTTCTAGCCTCCAGACTGTGAGACAATATATTTCTCTTGTTTTAAGTCACCTAGTTTGTGGTATTTACTGTAGCCCTAGGAAATGAATACAGGGAGCTTTGACCAGCAAGTTATAGTGAATACTACATCCTGCATACCCCCATATAATCTGTGAAGGCAATATGCTGGTGTTTCTTCTTTAACCACTCTCTTCTCTTTCATCTCTCTTTGGTCATACTACTTATTGTCTTTCTGCTGATGTAGTGCATCAGGATTGGTGCTGCCTAGATGTTTGTCAGTCACCTGATACTAGAACTCTATGCTCCGTGGGCCAGATGGTCTAGCTATTTCTGTTAGTGCAATACTACATCTCTAGAATCTGTCATGTAATAGGTGTTCAATTAAACAGTTTGTGAACAAATAAATTAATGAATGAATATTGAATATTCATGTGCAGATGGATATTCAATTGTGTCTAAAAGTCAGTCATGGGGATGCTGTGTAGAACTGGGCTGGAATCAGACCTGGAAGAAACACATCAATGTTAGAATCTTGAGCTAGAAAGGTGTCCGCCCTACAGTAGCGATGCCAGGGAATGAGCTGAGAAACCTGGAAACAAGATCACATAAAAAGAAAAAAGAAAGGAGATTAAAGCAATGACTAAGAACCAGGTATGAGGAAGAACATAAGAGTATAAAAATATGCGGATACTAGAGAGCAGGGCATCAGAAGTCACACCCAAGCCGGTAGCAAAAGAATTGTATTTTCCAATATAATGAAGTTAATCAGAAACCAAAAGGTCAGGAGATTCTGTGTGTCAGGCACACAGTCAGCAAATAGAGGACATGAGCAATAACGGAGAGTTTTATACTCTTGAAACTGAAGCAATCTTGCTGGAGCCAGAAAATAAAAGGCCATGGGCCTTGGAGTCAGACTTTGATTCCCATACCCACTCTGATATTTGCTTGTTGGGAGACCTAGGTAAGAGAAGTCTCAGTATACTCTTGGACAATATGCATATAAGAATGGCCATCCAAATTAAAGTATTTACTAAATGTGACTTGCTTCCCTTTATGTGCTTCCTGCAAGGTTCAGAGCTATTTGTTGGACATCATCACATAGTGGACAAAAACAAGCATGTTAGGGAACTGGTGAGAAAAGGAAGTTAGCAGTCTTGAGGTTTATCAAGTTGGAGGGATGGCAGCTCCTTCCAAGAGGAAAAGCTACCTTCTCATGGACTTCCCTGGCTGAGGTAATCTGAAATCAAACCAGCCAACCCAGAGTTGTTCTAGCCCAGGCCCCATTCTAAGAGCTGTTCCAATCTTATATTCTAAAAACATAACTTTCTAACATACTGTGATCTATATCTCTTCCTCTCCTCCATCCTGGCGCCTCGAGAAAGCCCCATATTGCCTCACATGTGCCTATCTCTCATGATCAGGGAGCATGTAGCTCATTACCTTGTACATAAAAATTGCTCAGTAAATGCTGCATTATGAAATGTTGCTCTTCTTGTTATAGGTCCCTATTTTATAAACTTCTGTGACCATGGCAGTTATAATATCAAGAGCGTTTGAAAAATAACACCTCTACTTTCACTTCTGGTCAAGTTGGACTAATAGAGACCAGATTTGCTCGTCCTCCTGAAACAACTAAAAAACTAGAAAACTATATGAAACAATGGGTCTCATGATATTAGACATGAGGCAGTGGAAAAGGTTGATTCCTACGACATGGGAACCAAACAAAGTGAACCTATAATTATCACAGTTTGCTGCTTGGAGAGAGATTCCAGGCTGAAGATGAAGAACAGGGGTCGAGGGAGGCCCAAATTTGCTAGAATTCAGAGGACAGAGTAACAGATTGGAGAAAACTGGACACAGAGAGAGCTCCAGAGATTTCCAGAGGGCATTTAGGCTAGCACTGATCAGTATATTACTATGAAGAAACTACCCAAAGACAGAGAAAGAACCACTTAAAGGATTAGAGGAACAATCCTCAAAACTCATACACTACAAAAAATAGTTCTTGTTCTTATCAAAGTAGGAAATCTCATATGTGGTATGGTAAGCTAGATTATGGCCCTCCAAAGATGTCTATGCCTCAATCCCCTAGAACCTGTGGATATATTGTATATGTTGTTTTATATAGCAACAGTGACTTTGCAGGTGTGATTACATAAATGATCTTGAGATGGGGAGATTATCTAGGTGGGTCCAATGTAATCACAAGAGTCTTGATAAGAGGGAGGCAAGAGGGTCAGAATCAGAGAAGGAGATGTAACAATGGAAGCAAAGGTGTGTGTGTGTGTGAGAGAGAGAGAGAGAGAGAGAGAGAGAGAGAGAGAGAGAGAGAGATGTTATGCTGCTCATTTTCAATGGAGAACAGGACCACAACTCAAGAATCAGTTAGCCCGTAGAAGCTGGAAAAAGACATGGAAACAGGTTTTCCCCCTCAGAGCCTCCAGAAGGAACTATCTCTGCTGACATTTGACTTAAACCTAGTTAGACTGATTTTGCACTTCTGACCTCCACAATTGTAAGATAAGAAATTTATGTTGTTCTAAGTTTGTGGAAATGTGTTATTGCAGCAATAGGAAAATATACACATCAGCATTAGGTAGAGTACTCAGAAAGATCTTGCCTCAGGAGTGGGGCAAAATTACTTTTAGACTAATTGGTACTCTGGCCCTTCCTAATAAAGCTTAAAAGCAAGATTCAAAAGTATTAAAGTGTTTCAGAGTAATTTAAACATATCCCAGAACAAAACTCAAGAATACTTATAGGAAAACAAAAATATTTAGCACCCAGCAAGGTAAAATTCACAGTGTCTGTCACCTAATCAAAAATACCAGGTAAGCAATGAGGGAAGAAATTATGACTTATAATAACGATAAAAATCAATCAATTAAAACTGACTAAGAAAGGGGCCAGCCGAGTGGCATGATGGTTAAGAACTGGCTTGGGATGCCAGAGGGCCCTGGTTTGGATCCCACATATGAGGGCCAGAGACACTGCCCTCCACAGCTAAGATGCTGAACAATAGCTCAACCTGGAGCTAGGCTGCCTTGAGTCACTGGCGACGGCGTAGGCTGCATCCCCTTGGCAGTGGGTTGCCATGGGCTACCGTGTGTAGCCAGCAGCCAGCGTGAGCGGCCAGCAGCTGCAGTGAGCAGCGATCCAGAAGCTGGTGACTGATCAGCCTCGCCGGGGAAGAGCGCAATGATGGTGCCAACTTGGGCCAGTGAAGCAACGTCCTCCAAACTAGACTGAAGAACAAAAGGACAGCAACTTGTCTGTTCCCCTTCCCCCAATTCCCCAATAAAAATCTTTAAAAAAATACTGACCAAGAAAAAAATATGATAAAGTTGTAGACAAAAGCATAAAACAATTATGGTAACTGTATTTTGTATGTTCAAAAACCTAGAAGACAGATTGAACATGTTAAGTACAGACATAGAAGATATAAAAATGACTGAAATAGAAATCCTAGAAATGAAAACTATACCTGAGATGAAAAATACATTGGATGGGATTAATATCAGATTATACATTGCAAAAGTAAAAATTATTGAACCTAAAACCATAGCAATAGAAACTAGCCAAAATGAAACAGAGAGAAAAAAAATTCAAAAAAATTAAAAGGGTATCATTGAGTTGTGGGATAACTTCAAGCAGTCTAATATCAAAGTAATTAGAGATCCTGAAAAAAGGGCAGAAAAATATATGAAGATATAATGGCCAAAAATTTTATGAATTGAAAATTATCAACTCACAGATCTAATAATTTAAAAGGACCCCAAACACGAGAAACATGAATAAAATCACATAAGGAACTATCATATATCATATACAAATATCATAATCAAGTTGCTTTAAACCAATCATAAAGATATCTTAAAAGCAAAGAAAAATACACACTATGTAGTAAGCAAAAAGATAAGGATGACAGCAGACTTCATGTCAGAAACAATGCAAATGAAAGAAGAAATAATACCAGTTATAAATAAACTCTTACAGAAAATTGAAGAGGAAGGGATGTTCCCAATTCATTCTCTGAGGCCAGCATTTCTTTGATACCAAAATAAGATAAAGATATTGCAAGAAAGGTAATCTACAAACCAGTATCTTTCATGAACAAAATTGATAAAGAATTTCTTAATTTTCAAATACTCTTGATATTATAATTGCAATTAATCCAACAACATATAAGAAAGATAATACACCATGACCAAGTAAAGTGTATGCTAGGAATCCACAATTGATGTAATATTAAAAAAACAAAAACAAAGTAACTTGCAAAATAAACAGATTAGAGGAAAAAAAAGATCATTGCAATAGACACTGAAAAAGCATTTGATAAATTCAGCATACATTCTGGATAAAACTTTCAGCAAACTAGAATAGGGAACATGCTCAACTTTAAAAAGAGTATCTATAAGGGCCAGCCAACTGGCTCATTGGTTAAGAGTTAGTTTGGGAGTGCAAGTTCTGAGCAGCAGGGCCTCCAGCTCGGATCCCACATGGGCCAGTGACGCCATGCTCTCTACAGCTAAGATCGTGAACAACAGCTTGACCTGGAGCTGGGCAACGGTGTAGGCTCCAATGGGGCTGCAGTGTGCTGCCGTGAACTACCATGAGTGGCCGGCAGCTGGTGAGAGCTGCTATGAGCCACCTTGAGTGGCAGTTCAGGGGCCAGGGACTGATCTGTCTCAGCCGGGAAGAGCACAATGATCACAATACCAACATGGGCCAGTTTAGTGATGTCCTCCACAACTAGACTGAAGAACAAAAGGACAGCAACTTGTCTGTTCGCCTTCCCCAATTCCCCAACGCTGTTCCCCTCCCCCAATTCCCCAATAAAATCTTTAAAAAAAAGAGTATCTATAAAAAACCTACAGCTAACATCATATAATGGTAAAAGGCTGAATGTTCCCCCCTTGTATCAGAAACAATGTAAGAATGCCTGCTTTCTATTCAGATAAATATTCAGCGTGTCTGCTCTTCTGTTTAACACTATAATGGAGACTCCATCCAACAAATCAAGAAAAAATATAAAAGCTGTCTAGATTACAAAGTCTTTTCATTTGTAGACAATGTGATGAAATATGATCAACCCTATGGCATCCCCCATAACGTGGTAAACATTGGTGAATTCAACAAGGTTGGAGAATAGAAGATCGATATTCAAAAATTAGTTGTATTAGTATGTTCTAGTAAGGAACAATTGGAATTGGAATTTAATATAACAATAATGAAACACTGTAAACAGTGAAACATTGCTGAGAGAAATTAAACAAGAGCTCAGTAAATGGAAAGCTTTGTTGTCTTCTACCTATTAGTCTACTCAATAATAAGAAAACAAAAATTTGAATAAAAATGTGCAAAAGATTTGAACAGACACTTCACCAGTTAAGACAGTGAATGTCAATTAAGCACACGAAAAGATACTCAATAGCATTGGTCATTATGGAAATGCACATTAAAACCAAAATGGAATACTGCTACATACCTACTAGAATGGCTAAAATTAAAAAGACCAACCAAATAAACTTTGGTGATGATATAGAGTTACAGGAACTCTGAAATACTGCTGATGATAATATAAAATGGTGAAATCCCTTTGGAAAACAGTTTGGCATTTTCTTAAAATGTTAAACATACACTTACATGACTCAGCTATTCTACCCATAAGTAGTTATGAGAGCATACACAAAGGCTTGTACATGAATGCTCATAATAGCTTTATCTGTAATAGCCTCAAAGTGGCAGCAATCCAAATATCCATCAACAGATGCATGGATGTATAAATTTCGGTGTATCCAGGCAATGGAATACTACTCAGCAATACAATAGAATGAACTACTGATATATGCAACAATGTGAATGAAACTAAAAATAATTGTGCCAAGTGAAAAAAAGCCAAACAAAAAGAGTACATACTTTGTGATTTCATTTATATAAAATTCTAGACAATACTAATCTATTGTGACACGAAGCAGATCAGTGTTTGCCTGGGGATGGAATTTGGGGAAGTGTGAAGAATGGCATAATTGCGGGTTACCGAGGAGCCTGAGAAACCTTTGGAAATGATGGGTATTTCCATTATCTTGATTGTGTGAATGTTTTCATGGGTGTATACATATGTCATAACTTATAAAACTGTACACTTTAAACACAAGCAGTTAATTGTATGTCACTATATCTAAATAAAACTGTTAAAAATAAAACACCCCAAGAAAACGTAAGAGAAAAATCTCAGTTACAAAATCAACAAAAAATTAAATATTTTGGAATAAATTCAACATGAAACTTGCAAATTCCATATGAGGAAAATTCTTAAATACTCCTGAAAGACACAAAAGTAGACTTGAACAAATGGGACAATATCCATTATTCTTGAATATGATGGTTCAACAATATAACAATGACATTACTTCCTAAGTTAATTTAAAATTGTAATGCTATGCCAATATAGATAACAAATTACTTTATGGAGTTGGACAAGTTGATACTGAAGATCATTAGCAAAAAAAATCCAAGAATGACAAGGTAAACACTAAAAAAACAAAAAACAAACCAAAAAAAAAACACAAATAGTGGGATGGGGGAGGACTACCTCTATAACTCAATAAAACATACTTTAAGGGTCTATAATTAAAACCATATGGTACTAGCATAAAAATAGACAAATAGACTAGTGAAACAGGATAAACTTTTTCTCCATAAATAGACCCAATTATATATGGAAATTTAGTATATGATAAAAGTCTGACCTCTCAAATCACTAGTATATAAAGCTGGACTTTTTAATAAATAGAGCTGAGACAATAGGGTAGTTATTTTGAAAAAGACAAAAGTAGATTCATTCCTCATACCATAAACACGATACATGAGAATAAACGTCAATGGTTCAAGAATCTAAATAAACAAATGAAGCCACATACATACTGGAAGAAAAAAATGAATGTTTGACCTTTCTATAGGAAAAAGCTTTCTAACTATGACTCAAAATGAAGTCAGTAAAAAGATTAATATATTTGACTACATAATATTAAAATGTTTTCCATATCAGAAAGCCCATAAACAAAGTCAAAAGACAACTGACACATTTAGAAAAAATATGCCACAACAAATGTCACAACATATACCACAAAGAATAATATCCTTTTTTATTGAGATATAATTGGCATATCATATTGTATATGTTTAAGGTGTACAATGTGTTGATTTCATACACTTATATATTGCAATATGATTACCACAAATGTGTTAGCTAACACCGCTATCATGTCACATAGTGACCATTTCTTTTTGTGGTGAAAATATTTACGATCCAGGCTCTTAGCAATTTGAAGTATATAATACAGTATTGTTGACTATAATCACAATGCTGTTCACTAGTTCTCCAAAATTTATTTATTTTCTAACTGCAAGTTTGTACCCTTTGACCAACATCTCCCCAATTTCTCCATCCCCCAGCTGTTGGTAGCCACCATTTTACTCTCTGTCTCTGTGAGTTTGGCTTTTTTAGATTCCACATATAAGTCAGGTCATAAGGTATTTGTCTTTCTCTGTCTAACTTATCTCATGTAGCATAATGCCCTCAAGTTCTTTAATACAAAACATTTTTTTTAGCTGAGCCATCCTGCTACCTGTTGGCAGCTCAGTGGCTGTTCAGCTCAGGCTGGACTCGAACCACTGTTGCTCAGAGCTCAAACTCTTGAGCGAGCTCTTAACCAACTGAGCCACTCAGCCGGCCCCAATACAAAACATTTTTAATTGAAAGACAAAAACCCAAATCACCAATAGAAAACCTTGAAAAAACATGAATAGACAATACATATAGTTAACATGGGTTTAAACTGAGCAGGTCCACTTATACATGGATTTTTCTCAATAAATACCTATACTGTTTTTGATGCACGGTTGCAAGTCTATGGATGCAGAGGGCCAACTGCATTGAGCTATACCATTTTATATAGGGGACCTGAGCACCTGCAGATTTGGATCCTAGAACCAATCCCCCACGGATACAGAGGGACAGCTAAGTTTTTGGATAGTAGAAAGTTATACACAAATTTTAAACTGCACCAGGCATTGGTGTCCCTAGCCCCAAAGTTATTCAAGGATCAAATGTATATATATTGAGGGAGATATATGTATAGCTCCCTTAAACATAAAAAATATAAAAACTCACTCATAAATAGAGAAGTGCAAATTAATATTGAGATACTGTTTCTCACTTATCAGATGGACAAAACTTCAAAAGTATGGCAAGACATTTTGTTTGTGAAGCTATAGGAAAGCAGGCACTGTTATACATTGCTAGTGGGAATGCAAATTACTATAATCATTCTGGAGATAAATTTGACAATACTTAACCAAACTGCTTATGCACTTATCTTTTGACTCAGCAATTCCAATACTAGGAATCTACCCTGAAGTTATACCTATAACAACTGAAAAATACATATACACGAGGTTATATATTGAAGCACTGTTTATAATTGCAAAATATTGTAAACACTCTAAATGCCCATACATAGGAGAGTGGTTGAATAAACTGTGGTATATTCACAGAGTCGAGTGCTACGCAGCTGTTGAAAGGAAGGTAGGAAGGTAGGAAGGAAGGAAGGAAGGAAGGAAGGAAGGAAGGAAGGAAGGAAGGAAGGAAGGAAGGAAGGATGGAAGGAAGGAAGGAAAAAAGGAAGGAAGGAAAGAAGGGAGGAAGGAAAGAAAGAAGGAAGAAAGAACTAAGATCTCTAGGTGAAAATGTCAAAATGCAAAAGAGTACGAGTTCTGACATTTAAGTTCATGAACTTCTTGCAACGATGCTGCTAACCTTTTTTGATATCAGAGGGATTATTCATTATGACTATGTACCAACTAGACAAACAGTTAACCAAGTTTACTATTTGGAAGTGCTGAAACGGCTGTGTGAAAAAGTTATATGAACTGAACTTTTTGCCAACAATTCATATTGTTGATATGATGGCTCTTGCATCACTACAATGCACCAGCTCACACGGCACTGTCTGGGAGGGAGTTTTTAGCCAGTAAACAAACAACTGTATTGGAACATCCTCCCTACTCACCTGATCTGGCCTCCAATGACTTCTTTCTTTACCTGAAGATAAAGGAAGTATTGAAAGGAAGACATTTTGATGACATTCAGATCATCAAGGGTAATACAATGACAGCTCTGATGGCCATTCCAGAAAGAGTTCCAAAATTGCTTTGAAGGGTGGACTAGGCGCTGGCATCGGTGCATAGCTTCCCAAGGGGAGTACTTTAAAGGCGACCATAGTGATATTCAGCAATGAGGTATGTAGCAGTTTTTTTACGATGAGTTCATGAACTTAATTGTCTGACCTTGTATGAGTATATTTCTTGTAAGAAAGAGGATATAAGAAAACACACACTTATCTGCTCCTTTAGGAAAGAGAAATATAAGAAAAAAAATCAGAAACTAAAAACTTATGTCTCCTACAGGAATGGTCAGCAAAATGGGAAAGAAAGGGGGAATGGAAATGCGTTAGTAAGGATGAGGAGGGAGCTATGCTTCTCTGATTATTCTTTTTTGTATAGCTTTGTCTCTTCGAAACATAATAATGTTTCACATAGTCTCCCCAATAAATAACTGAAATAAATCAAGATGTGAAGGCAACCCAAAATAGAATACAGACAATAATAAATGAACCTAAATGTATTACAGATGAATAACAACTACACTGAAAAAGATAGGGGAGAAAAGCCTTAATGTAACTATCTTTGGAAAAGAATATTTTGACTGCATACTGTAAGGCTAAAGACAAAAAGAACTGCACACAAGTGCTGCATTCTAGTTAGTAAATCTGGTTCTCACAGGCATATGGGTTAGCAATTCTGAAATTATTTTATATGATATGTAGGGGTGAATAAATAGGTAGATATATTTTAGATGAGCGGCAGGTTTCTCACTCTCAGAGTTCCAAATAAGGAAGTTTCAGAATGACCCTTGTGGAGTTGTATTGGAACAGGAGACATCAAAAGGGACTTGTGGTTTTATATATACATACTAAAGAGATGGTAGATGATAGATAGATGATAGATAATGTAAGATAAATATGGCGCTATATAGATAGCTACAGAAATAAGTACAGATATATGTGTATACATGGGCTAGTATACACACATATATTTCCTAGTTCTGTCTACTGAGCGAGCCTAGAAGCAGTGGTACCCTAGTAGCAATAAGCACAATCAGTGTCCAGATCTTGGTTTCTAGAAGATTATTCTCCAGTAAAAAGAACCAGGGCTCCTTGGAAAAGTGGTTGCTTCCAAGACAGGGGATAAAAAATCCTACAACATGAGTCTGGAACATTTTGTGGTGCCAGAAAATAAGGACGTTCTCAGAAAAGCATGGTAGGGGTATGTGAAAAGTACACACGACCCAACCTGAAGAAGGTCTCAGTGGCCACAACAGAACAATTTAAGAAATAAAATGAATAATGATAGTATTGGATTATAACCCACAGAATAAAACAAATATTCATTGTTCTATGCTGATAAAAATACATAAATACATAAACAAATGAGTGAGAATGGACAGCTCTCCCTGACTGAAGAATTTCAATTTTAAAATGTAGAAAGAATGAGAGAAATGCAAAATCACCACAGGGCAAACATCACAGTAATAATTGTGGCAAGATTCACTGATGGATGCTAAAATCAGTGAGTGAAAGTTTGAGGAGATACAGGATATTAGCATAGTCTAAAAATGTCTCTCTCAAGGCATTTATCAATTCCAAAGGGGGAAAAAATAGTACCTTCACAGTACAGAAACTTGGCAGACACCACGCTAACCAAGTAATCAAGGTTAATATCACTAATAATAACACATATTGACATCATGTACCCTCCTGATATGATATACTGAAAAGGACATACATTCTATACTATTCTTGTTAAGAATGCATAATCTCAAACTAGTCATGAGAAAACACCAGAAAAACACAAAGTAAAGGTTCTACAAAATAACTGGCCAATGACTTCAAGTTTCATGGTCACCAAAGACAAGGAAAAACTGAGGAACTATTACAGACTGAAGGAGACAAAGGAGACACAATGATATGCAAAGTAGGATCCTGGCACAGAAAGAGTATATTTGGGGGGAGGGGGAACTGATAAATTAAAATAAGCTCTGTAGCATAGTTAATCATACTGTACCAATGTTAATTCCCTAGTCTAGAAAATTATGCTGTGCTTATATAAGATATTAACATTAGAGGAATTTGCATGAAACATATACCTGAACTTTTTGTACTATTTTTGCAACTATCCTGTAAGTCTAAAATTATTTCAAAATGAAAAGTTAAAAATAATTTCCTGTGTGTAGGCAGTGGAGGAAGGGAGGGAGGGAGTGTGTGTGTGTGTGTGTGGGAGAGAGAGAGAGAGAGAGAGAGAGAGAGAGAGAGAGAGAGAGAGAGAAGTATGTTACAAGAGTCACCAGAGATGTATGGAAGTAATCAAATAAGACACGAGCCCCACTAAAACCCAACATGCTAAATAGCGTAAAGGTGAATGCCTGCCGTCTGGAGATATGAGAAAAGAAAAGGTAGGGGGAGCAAGCCTCCTTAAGTTACATAAATACCACTGTATTTCTGACATCTGATATACTGAATGATAAACCTAAATGAGATTAGTCTAGTCAAACATGACAAGCCTGCACAGGTTTAGTGAAAACAGGCATGGGCAGGCATTACCTCAAGGCCAGAACCAGGTGACAACTCAAAAAGACAGGTGAAAACTCACCTTTACTGAGAAAGAAATAACCATTCTCCCAGAGCCCGGAGGTCCCCAGAATTCCAGAAACTCCTTTGTGTCTGATGTGTGAAGTTGTCTACCCATGGAGACAGGTACTGAGTAGGAACAAGGGGTCTAATGGCTAAATTCTTGTGCTACTATCTATTCACTGTGTTGGTTACATTCTTACCAACTTCCTTTTGTTGATCTTGGAGTAGTGCCCTCATGCTTAAAAGCCACTTCAAAAGATAAATTGTTCAAATATCTTTGTTCTGCCTTTTATTTTTCATTCTGAAGAATTTTCCTTTTATTATCTTATTGCTACACAGGCTATCACCCTTAATCCAGATGGAAAATATATGCCTTGCCCCTAATGCAATACCCTGCAAATACTTTTAGCTTCTGAACATTTTTTACCAAGAGCAGCCATTTTAATAGTGGAGTTTTGCTGATAAATTGCCTCCATGTTAGATCAATGAGTGTTAAGAGCATTAAATTAGGCAACACAACAAGGCAGGCAATAATTAAAGACTTATATAAATGATCATTCTTTTCATTTCAGGTAGGAATAGAAAAAATAATAATGGTAGTGAACAGTGGGCACAATCTTTTGGATTAAAAGGAGAGAAGTAGCTCAGTGAATAGTGATTGTGAAAGCAAGGACTCAAAAGAGGGTTTCTTTTGTGGCAAAACAGTTCTAATGCAGAATAATTATGAAATGCTTTTATAAAAAGTCAATTGATGTAGTATCTGCTAAGGTACATTCTGTCCTAGCTGAGTTTCCCTAGAATCCGAGGAAAGCTTATATACCAAAGCATTATTCAAGAGAATACAATCTCAGGGAAACCAGAATGAGGGAGAAAGGAAAGTGGGGCAAGGTAGGTGGGAGAGCATATACAGGAGGTGTGTTACAAGCTGGTCATAGCTTCTTAAGAAACTCCAGCTGGTTCTCAGTTATGTGGAACTCTCATTCATCAAGGTTCATCCCACAGAGCTTTATTTTCCCCACACTCGGGGCAGCTGCTGGCATTTCTGTTGGCCCAGCCGAGTCACAGCTGGGCACTGGAGCTGCTATAGCTCCTGGCATTATAATCATGGTTGAAGCCTTGCCGACAGCCTGGCTCTTGACCCCATGGAAGGCTGAGACAATCAGTGCTAATAAGAGATGAGGCAAAGGTGTTAGTGGGGCTTCTGACAGCAGAAGCAGTGAGTGATCCTTCACTGGTTTGCAGTAGCCAGGAAGTGAGGCAAGCAGCCAAGGCATTTAAATGGTTCTGTGGGTTTGTTCCCTGGGCATCAGACTCTGAGCTGAAGATCAGCGTGCAAGAGTTCTCTGAAGGAGCACTCTTGGGGTCGACCCCTGTGGGAGGGATAGATAAAGGACTAGGAAGAGAAAAAAGTCAAGCTGTGATTCAAACCCAAACCACAGCCAATCCTGTAAGAAGCTCTTGAATTGGGATAAGGAGGGCTGGGCCTAAAGGCAACAATCTGTCATCGGATGTGGGTCACCCTGGAAAGGGATGTGACCTTGAGCAAAGTAGCTGTCTTCAGCTGAGGCAATCCCTAATGCGGAAAACAGCTGAGGGCTGTCTACTGACATCACTCTTAGAACCAAGAGAATAAGCCCTTTATTCCTAAAGTAGGATGTGGGCAACGCATGACAACATCATCACCATAAGATGAGACAAAAATTATTTGCTGCTTTTAAGCTACAAGGCAGCTGTGTTATAACCATGATACAAACCTTTGCAGTTTGGGCTTTAAAGTGTTAGTGCTAGGCTTAGGTAAGCAGCACCAGATCAGCTGCCCAAAATCTATTCTACAGATTCAGGGCCAAGGAAGAATTGTGGGCAGGCCACGGGCTCAGGTGTCATTGCAACCCCACAGCCTGCATTTGGTTCTGGATTACATCATTGGGAAGTTCGGACTAGGGGTCTAGGTTTCTGACATCCACACACCCTGGGTCTTTAGGAGGTTCTGATCTTCATGAGGTCCAGAGAGGCAAAGGTTCCAGAGATATCAACCACAGCATCAACTCAGAATCTGCTGAATGCAACTCTCCAGCTGAAGGAAGTATGGAGATGAAGGAGACGCCTTCTCAAGGAGATAGGTTTCTTAGGCCTCAGCAATCCTACAACAAGAGGTAGTGGCCATAGCCATTATGACACATGATTGAAAATGCCCACTCACGAAAAGAGTGTAGGAACTTTGTCAACTGAGGAGACACCACCTGCATATAGCACAGGCTGCTACATATGGAAATAGAAATTAAGAGGTTCCAGATACATTGTTTGCAAAAAAATAAAGAGCAAATAAGATCTGGAGTCTGTGACTGGCATCATTTCAAACTCCCACACTTTGTAAGAAGGCATCAATGTCCGGAATAACAATCTCAGAGTGTGACCCAGGCTTTCCCCACTAAAGTTACAATTAATACCTAGTGTCAACATTCACCTCTGAGTGGGGAATTTCCCCAGATGAGTTTAGGTCCACAAATCATAGGCACTGGATGACTGGTATAGATGGCCTGGTGTTTGGGAGAAGCTGAAACCCAGAAGAATGTCTTTGCATCCTTCTTCTTTCAGATACCACTGAGTCTCTATTATGGCTTTGGCAGTGGTAGCCTGGGACTAGATGGCACCAGAATTTGGGTTTGGGATTTCATTTTGTTTGGAAAAATTGCCCTAGCATTATAAATTGCTAAATGTTATTGCTATTAGTCAATGTAATGATAGTCCTGTTAATTACCTATGTGCTTCCTGTTGATAATATAGACTCTTTAAAAGAGAGACATAATAGAGGTCAATTCAAATTATAAGCCCCAAAAGAGTGACCCTCATTCTTAGGAAAACACCCCAGACCATGGTGCTGGAGGCTTTGGTAACTCCACCCATATATATTGAGTATATATATTGAGAACCTTTCCTGCCTGACAGTGGGCAGAATAAGAAATTAGCAAAGCCCTTAATCTCTGAATTTTAACTTGAAGTTTTAATTTTTGGACTCTTTAAAAGTGGGACACATAGGAGACATGGATTTATCCCTGGGTAATTCATAGTATGAGGAATTTATATTCAAATATGGGATATCCCTATATGTATTTTTGCATTGTGTTTTTGGTATCTTTATGATGTCATTTGACCTCATTGCAGACACTCTATTAGGCTGGGTAGGATAATGTGATGAGACCTAATTAATGATGGGAAGTAGAATAAAAAGTAGATTTTTATCCATGAAGCAAACTTGGAGTAAATCTAATTAATGTATAATTCAAGCCCCTTCCAGAATCTTCCTCTGGCAAAAGCTGCCTTGCTCTCAGTGCTCAAGAGATATCTCCACAAAAACAGAAGTTGGTATTGTTTGGAGGAGTTTGGCAAACCAGAGTAGAACAGCAAAATTTTTCCAGTGGGGAAGCAGCCACACCACTGGTCAATCATAGGCTTGCTAGTTTATCTAGTGTAGGAGAGCAGAAAATGTGGGGAAAGTTATCATTATTGGTACACCCACTGTTGTTGCTCATCTATACCATGTTCTCCAACGTCAATACAGTTAACATTTTAATCTCCATTGATCACTCTTCTGTCTATATCCATTCGTATAGGGCTCAGGCATGGGAAGGAAGGGTGTCATGTATTAACCTCTTCAATCTACAATAGCTGTGATTATATTATATTATGCTATTTGATAATACATATAGGAGAGGTGAGGAGAAAGAAGGGAGGAAGAATGTGCCTGTGGTTTACAGTTTTGGATATAATCAGTGGTAGAAAATTCTCACATTCTCATCCTCGAAAGTTTTTATTTAGAAAACAAAGCTCATCAAAGCCAACTCCAATGCACATGGTGTAGAACCCTGGTGAGGGTCAAAGGATTTCTTCTTCTTAGGATGATGAAAAATGCTATGAGAGAATGAGAGAAAAATGAAGAATGTGATAGGATTAAAAGGAAGTGGATAACTGAGTAATATTCCATTGTATATATGTACCACAATTTCTTTATCCAATCGTCTGTTGATAGTCACTAGGATTGCGTCCATATCTTGGCTATTATAAATAGTGCTGCAATGAATATACAGGTGCATATATCTTTTTGAATTAGTGTTTTGGATTTTTTCAGATAAATACCCAGAAGTGGAATTGCTGGGTCAGAAGGCAGCCATAAGAAAAGATGATATAGTGCCATATGCAACAACATGGATGGATCTTGAGATTATTATGCTAAGCAAAATAAGACAGAAGTTGAGAACAATATGATTTCACTGATATGTGGGATGTAAAACCTGAAAGCAACAAAAGAATAAGACAAATAAAGAAACAAAAATGCATAGACAGACAATAGTTTAGTGGTAGCTCTATTTTTAATTTTTTGAGGAACCCCCAAATTGTTTTCCACAGTTGCTGCACCAATTTGCTACCCCACTAACAGTGCACGAGGGTTCCCTTTTTTCTACCTCTTAGCTAACACTTGTTGTTTGTTGATTTATTGATGATGGCCATTCTGACAGGTGTGAAGTGATATAACATTGTTATTTTAATTTGCGTTTCTCTGATGATTAGTGACATTGAGCATCTTTTCATAAGTCTGTTGGCCATATGTATTTCCTCTTTGGAGAAATGTCTATTCAGGTCCTCTGCCCATTTTTTTAAACGAAATTGTTTGATTCTTTTTGGTGTTGAGTTGTATGACTTTTTTTTAAATAAATCTTGGATATTAACCTCTTATCAGATGTATCATTGGCAATACAGCCTCCCATTCAGTAGGCTGTCTTTTCGTTTTGTTGATGGTTTTCTTTGCCATCCAAAAACCTTTTAGTCTGATGTAGTCCCACTTATTTATTGTTTCTCTTATTTCCCTTGCCCAAGGAGCTATATCAGAAAAAATATTCTTAAGAGCAATGTCAGAGCATTTACTGCCTGTGTTTTCTTCTAGGAGTTTTATGGTTTCGGGTCTTACATTTAAGTCTTTAATACATTTTGAGTTTATTCTTGTATATGATGTAAGAAGGTGGTCCAGTTTCATTTTTGCAAAAAAAAAACAGAATGAAATCTTACCATTTGTGACAACATGGATGGACCTAGAGGGTATTATGCTAAGTGAAATAAGTTGGACTGAGAAAGACAAACACCATTTGATCTCACTTATATGTGGAATCTAAAGAACAAAATAAACAAACAAACAAAAGAGAAACAGACTCATAGATACAGAGAACAAACTGATGTTTGCCATAGCAGAAAGAGGTTTGGGGAGCTTTGTGAAAAAGATGAAGGGATTAAAAAATACAAATTGGTAGTTACAAAATAGTAATGGGGATATAAAGCACAGCATAGAGAATATAGTCAATAATGTTGCAACAACTATGTATAGTGCCAGGTGGGTACTAGACTAATCAGGAGATCACTGCCTAAATTATATAAACGTCTAACCACTATGCTGTACACCTGAAACTAATATAAAGTAATATTGAATCTCAACTGCAACTGAAAAAAATAAATAATCTTTAAAAAGGAAGTGGATAGCTCTTGTAAATATTTCATATATTGGTCTTACCAGTGATCCCAATAGCATAATTCTTGAAATGTTTGAGCTAATGGCAGCATCTTTGGAATAAGTATTTATTTGGTTTTTGAAGGCGATTGTTTTGAAGCATAACAGTCATTTGGATATTCAAATTCTATCTGGTATTTGTAAGGTCACCATACAATGCATTGCTCCCAAAAGGGGTAATTTTGAGAATAAAAATAGTGCTATTAATAATTATGCTGGAACAGAGGCTCAAATCAGAACGTCCCATACAAACTGCTATATACTGCCACCCTAGATATGTGTAAAAACACCATTGTTGGGCTGGCCGAGTGGTGCAATGGTAAAGAATTGGCTTGGGATGGCAGAGGGCCCCGGTTCGGATCCCACATATGAGGGCCAGTGACACTTCCCTCCACAGCTAAGATGCTGAACAACAGCTCAACCTGGAGCTGGGCTGCTGTGAGTCGCCGGCGAGGGCGTGGGCTGCAGCCCCTGTGGCAGTGGGTTGCCATGGACTACCGTGTGTAGCCAGCAGCCAGCATGCGTGAGTGGCCGTCCAGAAGCCGGCGACTGATCTGCCTCACCTGGGAAGAGCGCAATGATGGTGCCAACTTGGGCCAGTGAAGCAACGTCCTCCACAACTAGACTGAAGAACAAAACACAGCAACTTGTCTGTTCCCCTTCCCCCAATTCCCCAGCACTGTTCCCATCCCCCCAATTCCCCAATTTAAAAAAATCTTTTTAAAAAACCCACAAAACACCATTGTTGTGCGTTATAGCCACCTTTTAAAATACTATCAGATATCTCTTTTCAAAGAATTTATATTTTGAGGTCCTATAAGAGAAACATTGAAATTTCTCATTAATATATTATCATATTTAGATAGTGGAGAAGAACATCATTCCTTGTATACCAGTGAAGGGGACCAGAATATGCCATCCCAAAATATGCCACTTTGGCAAAAGAATTATTTTGAGCTAAAGGCAATTGAGAAACAGTACATTCAATAAAAACTTTTTACCTCTCTCTAACTGACTTTAAAGTACTTGAAAAATGAAGTACAAATTTCCCAATTTGTAAAAGACAGTCACATTTACACAGGAAATTTTCTTCTTTCCATTTGTAAAGATATCTGGTACCAGCTAGAGAGCTACACCCAGGGACAACTCTTATCACCTACCTGGAGACTCCTATCTGCTTACAAGACAACCCTAATTTTACCATACGTTTCCTTCCCTCCTCTTCCCATAACTTGTCTCCCCCACTCAGAAGTCCCAAACCCCTTTTCCTTTGTTTAGCCTGAGATGGTACATAAGCCTTAATCATCTGACTGCCTCCATGAGCCACATTTCTCTTTGTGAACTCCTGTGTGTATATGTATGTCATTAAAACTTTTTCATCTTGCTAATCTGTCTTTTATCAGTTCAGTTCATGGACCCCAGACATTGAACTTAGGAGAAGAGAGGCAAAAAGTCTTTCCCTCTCTTATACCAGCTGTATAGTGAGCAAAAATGCCAAAACGAGCATAAGAGAGGAAAATTTTAATCAATTAAGTGGAATTTACTTACTAGAAGTTTTGACGCTACCATTCTAGATGGCTAGTGGGGATGACATTTCTTTCTTAGGTAGCCTGAATTCCCTGGTTTTACTGGATCTAGGTAAACTGCTTTAGTGACCTCTAACACTAACTGGATGAAGTTGTGGTGGACACTGTTATGTGCGGCCCAGATCCTCCTTCAGAAATGAAGAACTTGTTCCGCAGCTACTAGGAGTGCTGTCAATGATAGCTCTCCATTCTCAGCCCCCTTCAGGGATTGCCTTCGCTGAAAAAAACACAAAAACCCTCTTGCTCAAGGTCCAAACAAGGTGTACCATGTCCAATACCTGAACAACACAGGAGGTATAAAGGCCTGGCTCCCTTGTCTCAAGCTGGGATAGCTCTGAAGAGCCATCAGATTCCACAGCTCCCCAGGACATCAGCAAAGGGCTTCATCAACTTCTCCCTCCACCCAGTCATGTTTCCTTCCCCTCCTTTCTACTGGTATTAATCTCAAGAGTACTTCCTAATAAGTACCTTGTATGCTGATCTCCATTATGTAGTTGGATTCCTGGTGACCCCAAACTATGACAGTCGCCTTTACTCTAACATTTGATCCACTCTGGTCTCAACTCCTCAGTAAAAAAATTCAGATCTAATCTTGCCTCACAGGTTCTACTGTCTTTGAATACTCAGATGGAGAGACTAAAGGTGCCACTCTCCTTTAAGGATAGACCTTTAAGGAGGGATAATAGAGATATCTGTACACCTTCAACAGTCAAACCAAACTTAGTATGCGTACTACAGCACGCAGTCTTTGGAGCTTGGAAGCCACTTGACTCATCAGAAATTGGGGTCCTACTACTAGTCTCTCTATAAGGCAGAACTGTCCTATTCAAGGTGGATCCCAAGTGCCTTGCACAGAGCCAAGAACAGAAGAGGTACCTGGTAAATGTTTGTGAATGAATAAATGTATGTGTGGAAAGAATGATGAACCCATTCATGCAGTCCCCCAGGGCAGTGCTTGAGAGCCCTAAAATGGGAATGACCAACTCAAGATGAAGAGATGGAAGGGAGGAAAGAGGAGAAGAATTAAGAGAATGAGAAGCAAATAGGAAGGTCCATAAAAGGGAGGCAGAAGACTGAGTAAAGAAGGAAGGTTTCTGCAGGCTCAATCACTTCTTAAACTTCTCTCCCCATAGCCACTTTTCACCAGATTCTCACCTCCAGTCAACTGACTAAAATACAGGAGCATAACTTCTTTAGGTATATAAATGTTGAATAACTATGCTGTACATCAGAAACTAGTATTACATTGTATGTTAGCTATATTTTAATAAAAACCTTTTAAAAATAAAATATAGGAGCCTATTACAGGATCTGCTTTCTTGCTGAATTATTTGTGGCACTGTGAGAATTTGTAGCATCGGAACAGTGCTGGCTAACTCCAAATTCTTTTTATAGTGAGCTTCTTCTGCAGCAGTTGGAATTAAAATTGGAAACATGCAGGCCTTGAGCGCTAAGCTGGAGATGATGAGCAGGAAGTGGTAAATGAATAACTACTTTATTAGATCATATTCTCATTTTACAATTCTTTAGAACAAAGACATTTGTAGCCACAAGACTCGTGACCTAGTGGTATATTTGTACTGATGCCAATAATAATTGTACCATGCTAAAAGCGTACTTGAATCCATCGCTGAAAAGTGTAAAGAAACCTCCGACACTTCAGGATTTACTGTTTTGTTTTCTGGATAAACTATGACTTTGTAAGGGAAGTTTTGAAAATAATTCAGGACATCAACTAAAATAAAATATTTTAAACAATGGCATAAATAGATGAGTGTTCTCTTGATTACAAATAAAATTTATTTTTTTCTTAAAAGAGAAAAAAAAACATTTAAGACAAAAGCTTTTAGGGGTCCTTTCAAACTCCCAAATATCTGACTAAAGTTTTAAATAACAATGGATCAGAGAAGGAACCCCTCCCCCACATATACACTACAACATACTATCTACATTAATTATTACACTAGGCTGAATGAACTAATCCTGAGTGTTCAACAATATTATTAGTAAAGGCAGCTCCATTTGAAGCTTTGACTTTACTCCTAGTAATTATGCTTGATTACAGGTGTAAAAAAGTTTTCCATAGTGTGTCTTATAAAATCTACTGTGAATGTTAATCACATTTCATCTCATGTGGAGCATTAGGCCTGTGTGTAGATAGGGTAGAATTCCGCATAAAGCACTAATCAGGTGATTATAAAGCATGAGACAGAAACAAATAAGTGGTCACTTTCTTACTGGCAGCACCTAGAATTGCCTGATGAGATTACTCTGAAGAGTTCAGGTTCTAGTTGAATTATTTATGGTTAAGTGTTACGAGGCTATTCAAAGAATGTATAAACAATAACCAACTCCAATTTTTCATGGATGCCATAACTATTTAGGGTTCCTGTTTTCAATTAATTTCTAAAAACACGGGTCTGTTTCAGAAGTGGATTTTGGAGAATGCTTAAAAATTACAATGTTAAAAAAAACTATTAGTGAAATAATCTACCAATGAATGGGCACCAGTTCAAATTTAGTTAAAATTCAAGAAACTCTGTTGTTCACAGTGACTCCCAAAATAGCTGAATTCAGCATTGTTCCAAGTTTACCCTATGACCACTCCCTTGCAGAGCTCTGTCAACTACCTGCATTCCTAGACCTGGGGGTGGAAGGAAATCATGTAAAAGTCAATAATGAAAGGGGTATAAAGCATTTTCAGAACCTGATTTTCCCCATTCCTTACCCTTGTGCTCAGAGCAATGGGAGTGGAGAGAGAATACATACATTTCAAAGGCAACCATAAAAGTTTATCCACATTTAGATAACCTCAGAAGGTATAAGTTTTACACAGGTCATGGAACAACCCACTTCCATTCAGGAGATAGTCACACCTATTTTTATGTCCAAAATAAACCTATACAATTGGAGGCATTGTGGAGGAGAGGGAGTCAAAGGTTAATAGTGCTTGCAACCAGGCCAGGGGGAGAAAGGAGTACTGTTTGTAGAACACGGGAATAAAACAGAGTGCTCAAAGGAAACATTAAAAAATATGCTCTTGGGGGAAAATACTAATACAAATGAATATGAACCAGAAAAGGTATTCTTCAACAAATTGATGGGAGACAAATAAATTTCACAAAATTTATCTTTATTCAAAATATATTTTTTCTTCCTAGCAAGCCAGAGGCATATGCCTCTTAGCAGCATCATTGCTCTGTGAGAACTCACCAAAAATACAGCTAAAAATGGGTCCACATGTATCTTTGGCAATAATGATTTTTAATAATAGATGAAATTTGCTTGTGTGCTTATAATACAAAACTTAGTGAGGTTTATCATTACATCTGATGTATATAAAAGTGTGTGAACTATTGAACAATCTCTGACACATTTATAAAATTAACCATAGCACAGGAACTGTATGCTAATATAATCAGTGAATGACTGAATGTGTGAAATTCAGCCTATACCAGCCAGGTCTGACAATTAAGTTGGAGAACTTGCCACCATGCACTTACATTGGAAGCACTGTACAAACAGCTCGGTAAGGTTTCATAACCTTGGTATATCAGTGTCTCACAGCTGTTTTCATGTCGACATGTGGTGGTGTCTTGCTGAATGGCATTCATTATTGTTGTTGAGTGTTTTGTGTGCCGTCACGAGAATCTCTGAGCTTGAATTAGAGCAATGAACAAACATTAAATTTCTTGTTAAACTTGGCAAGAGTGGAAGTGAAATCAGGGACATGTTAGTTCAAGTTTATGGGGATAATGCCATGAAGAAAGCGACAATGTACAAATGGAATAAACGTTTTTCTGAGGGGAGAGAATGTGTCACTGATGAAGAGAGGTCAGGGTGGCCAGTATCGAGCAGAACTGACAAAAACATTGCAAAAATTCATCGAATTCTGTGTCAAAATCATCAGCTGACTGTGAGAATCATAGCAGACCAAGTAAATATTGATAGAAAAACAGTTAGGAAAATCTTTTTTTTTTTTAAGATTTTTATTGGGGAATTGGGGGGATGGGAACAGACAAGTTGATGTACTTTTGTTCTTCAGTCTAGTTGTGGAGGACGTCGATTCACTTGGCCCAAATTGGCACCATCATTGCGCTCTTCCCGGGCGAGGCACATCAGTCGCCAGCTTCTGGACGGCCGCTCACGGCGGCTGCTGACCGCTCACGCTGGTGGCTGGCTACACACGGTAGCCCATGGCAACCCACTGCAGCAGGGGCTGCAGCCTACGCCGTCACCGGCGACTCACAGCAGCCCAGCTCCAGGTTGAGCTGTTGTTCAGCATCTTAGCTGTGGAGGGCAGTGTCACTGGCCCTCATATGTGGGATCTGAACCAGGGCCCTCTAGCGTCCCAAGCCAGCTCTTAACCAACCAATCTTTTGGATGCTATTGTGAATGA
The DNA here is from genome assembly GCF_001890085.2 of Hipposideros armiger. Lineage (NCBI taxonomy): Eukaryota > Metazoa > Chordata > Mammalia > Chiroptera > Hipposideridae > Hipposideros > Hipposideros armiger. The sequence continues at coordinate 988,256 of NW_017731357.1, read as the reverse complement.
AATTGTTCTCTTAATTTCATTTTGGATTGTTCATTGCTAATGTATAGAAATACACTTTTGTGTATTTATTATATCCTGTGATCTTCCTGAATTCTTGTTAGTTCCAGTCGGTGTGTGTGTGTGTGTGTGTGTATGTGTGTGTGTGTTCCTCAGGATGTTCTATTTATATGATTATGTCATCTGTGAATAAAAAGAGATTTTCTTCTTCCTTTCCAATTGAATGCCTTTTACTTCTTCTTCTTGACTGGTTGCACTAGTTAGAACTTCAGTTCAATGCTGAATAAAAGTGGAAAGATGGGACATCTTGTTCTTGTTTCTGACTTCGGAGGAAAGCATTTCAGCATTTTACCATTAAATATGATGTTAGTTCTCAGTTTTTTCATAGACATCCTTTATCAAGTTAAGGAAGTTCCCTTCTGTTCCTAGTTTGTTGAGAGTTTTTATTAGGAATGGTTTTGGATTTTGTCAAGTGCTTTTCTATGCCTGTTGAGATGATCATGTGATTTTTGTCCTTTATTCTATTAATATAGTGTATTACATTACTTAATTTTTGGATATTAAATCAACCTTGCATTCCTGAGATAAATCCCACTTGCCATGGCATATAATCCTTTTTATATGTTGCTAGATTTGGTTTGCTAACATTTTCTCGATGGTATTTGTGTTTATATCCATGAGGGATATTGGTATAGTTTTCTTTACTTGTGGTGTATTGTCTGATCTTGCTATTAAGGTAATACTGGCCCCATAAAATGAGTTGACAGGTGTCTCCTCCTCCTCTGTTTTATGGAAGTTTTAAAGAATTGATATTATTTCTTCTTTAAGTGTTTGGTAGAATTTACTAGTGAAGTCATCAGGCACTGGACTTTACTTTGTGGGAAGATTTTTATTTACTAATTCCATTTCTGTACTAGTTCTGAGCCTATACATATTTTCTATTTGTTCTTCAGCCAATTTGGGTAATTTGTGTCTTTCTAGGCAATATGTTCATTTAATCTAAACTGTCATATTTATTGGCATAATGCTGTTCATAGTTTTGCCATAGTATCCTTTTAATTTCTGTAACTCAATGGTGGTATCTCCTCTTTTATTCCCAATTTTGGTAATTTGCACCTTCTCTCTTTTTTTATTGGTCTGTCTAGCCAAGGTTTCTCAATTTTGTTGCTCCTTTGAAAGAACTAGCTTGTGGTTTCATTGATTTTCTCCATTTTTTGTTTGTTTACTGTTCCATTGATTCCTGCTCTAATCTTTATTTCTTTCCTATCGCTTGCTTTTGATTTAACTTGCTCTTGTTTCACTAGTTTCTTAAGGTGGAAGATTAGGATATTTATTTGAGCTCTTTTTTTCTATTCTAATATGATGTGTTTATAGCTATAAATTTCCCTCTAATCACTACTCAGGCTGTATCTCATGAATTTTTATACAATGTACTTTTATTTTCATTCTGCTCAAAATATTTTCAAATATCTTATATGATTTCTGCTTGATCTATGAGTTATATAAATGTGTGTTATTTTTTTTAAAGATTTTTTTTATTGGGGAATCGGGGAGATGGGAACAGTGCTGGGGAATTGGGGGAAGGAGAACAGACAAGTTGCTGTCCTTTTGTTCTTCAGTCTAGTTGTGGAGGACGTCGTCTCACTAGCCCAAGTTGGTACCATCATTGCGCTCTTCCCAGGCAAGGCAGATCAGTCGCCGGCTTCTGGACGGCCGCTCACTGCGGCTGATGGCCGCTCACGCTGGCTGCACACGGTAGCCCATGGCAATCCACTGCCACAGAGGCTGCAGCCTACGCCCTCGCCAGCGACTCAGGGCAGCCCAGCTCCAGGTTGAGCTGTTGTTCAGCATCTTAGCTGTAGAGGGCAGTGTCACTGGCCCTCATATGTGGGATCCGAACCGGGGCCTCTGGCGTCCCAAGCCAGTTCTTAACCAACGCGCCACTCGGCTGGCCCTGTGTTATTTAATTTTAATATATTTGTGGATTCCCCAAATTTCCCTCTATCACTTATTCATAATTTGATTCCATTTTGGTTTCAGAACATACATAAATTTCTGGCTGATGCCATTCTGTTGCTTGTCCCAATCATCACTGTAACCTCAGGCTAGCTGTGATGCTGTTGTTCCCTGATTGCTTGCCACTAAAATTTGTATTGCTTTTGACAGTTCCTCAGCCATGAAATACCCAAATAAAGTTATCACTCTTACAGGGCTACAAAGCTGCCATTCCTCACAGCCTGCCAAACCTAGGTGGGATGATGGAACTAAGGTGAAGGAATTGGATATATACCTGGCTAAAACACCAGACACTCTTACTGTTATATAGATAGATGTTCATTAAATACTCATGAATAAACACTATTCCATTTGTTGTATTCCTTTAGTATATTTTCAGTTTCAAATGGTCATCTTTGACAACTTTGTCTAATTTTAGCATTGCTTTTTAGAGAGAGAACTTGTTTCTAGAAGCTCTACCAAATTTTAGGTTAGGTTTTTAAACAGTAAGACAGTCTAAAGGTCATAGGGCTTTGGGGCATTTTAGTTATTTTGTGCAATTACTATTTAAATTTTATTAATTTCTTTAGGATATTTTTTTAGAGCGGGTGAAACGGCCATAGGGTATTTTTAGAATTCATTTAAGGAATAATAATAATAACTATTATTGCCATTTACTAAGGATTTACCATGTGCCAGGCACTTAGCACACATTATTTCATTCAATAGTAAAAATCTTCCTATACTGTATTATCATTTCATTTTATAGATAAGGAAACTGAAACTCTAAGTTCTTTGCCTAAGAGCTCACAATTAATAAGTCCTGAACCTGTGATTTGAACCCAGAAATATCTGACTTCAAAGCCATTCCTTTCCATATACTATGCTGCAGAACTAAGTACTACCAGATATATATTGTCCCCAAGACATAGCTGCAGATTACTAACTAAATCTTGGACAAGAAATAGATTCAGATAATTAATAGAATTGGCATTTATCTATTTGGTGTGACATTAGAGGCTGAAAAAATTGCCATGTAAACTAAAATAACTTCTAGTGCCTGCAATTTCTTCTATTTATTTGTCAGTTGACGTCTATGAATGATTAATGCCCTAATTCAGAAGATTTGAAGAGACTTAGAAAAGTCTTTAAATGTGATGATTTTAAACATTTTTAGTTCATACATCAATGAAGATGAGGTGAAGTCTCTCCTAGAAAAATGGGAAGTTATACACATAATTGTGAATAACATTTCTAGGAGTTAATAGGCTCTAAAAGTCATAAATCCCAATTTAAGAACTCTTGCTTTAATAATGGAGATGAAGGCTAGTGCAGCTGCTTGCCCATACAACACCTTTGTCAAGAATTAGAAGAAGGCAGGCATCACAATCAAATGCCCTTGTACAGTAAAGAACCTGCACAGTTGTACATGGTTACCCTGACAAAGACAGTGGACTTGTTAATGAAGGTGTTATCTTTGTTTTGTGTCTCTAGTTCCCAGCACAATACCTGGCATACAATGGGTGCCCAATTATGTTTGACTTCTGAATAATTGATTATTAAAACATTTTATTCCAAAACAAGATATGACTTAAAAGGCAAATGACCTGGGTAAAGTAATATTGAGGCTAAAATTTAGAGTAAGGGTTAAATCCCTTATGTCAGTTTCTTTCAGGTGGGGTAAGAAGATCGCAATGTGGAATTTGAGGGTTTCAAAAATTTTTTTCACCAAGGCCTGAGTAAGGCAGGATTTCAATCACTTAGTACTTTTCTGAAGAAACGAATGAATGAAGAGTAAAAGGATAACACATTCATGGATTGCCACAGAATAAGTAGGCCTCCACAGCTAAAAACAACACACCCTCAGCAGTGCTAGAATACCTCAGTGTTTTCCACATCTTTGCATGTCCGTTTTCCTTCCATTGAACCTTCTGATTTACACTGACTCATAAAGAACTCCCACAGGCAGACACTTGGAGAAAGTCAAATGTACGCATGTGGGTTCCATGTACTCAGAGGTCTCAAATCTCCCTGTTCATGAAAGGTTGTCAGGGGCAGCCAGCATACCTCTGGCCCTCAGTTTATGTTCAGCACTCTTATAGGCATTGCCAAATATATCATATTGAACACTCAAACTTCTGGTTTCTGCAGTTCAAATCAGCAAACATTTATTGAGGGGCTGCTATGTGCCAGGCATCCTCCCTGGCTATAGAAATTTAGAGATAACATCTGTGATCAATTCAATATTGACTCCAGGGGAAAGCCTAATGAAGCAACATTTGTCTGCTGTGAAATTCCAGGTGTTTATTGGGGCTCCTCAATCCCTGGGTGACATGTTGTCCTGCTTATCCACCAGCAAGCACCTTGGGGATATCCTTTTGGTAACACTGGCCACAACTGTTTAATGGCTAACTTTCTATTACACTGGGAACCTCAGACTCTCTTATTCACTACTTTATCTCTTACATGTAGTATAAAGCCTGCTACAGAGTAGATACCTAATAAATGCTTGTTGAATAAAATAAAGATTAAAGAAATTTAAATAAGTTTAAATATTTTCTGATGGCAAAATTATTTTGTAAGGTTAAAGAATCACCGTTTTGGAGAGAATGCAACATGATAAGGAGGTAGAGGTTAAAGCAGAATTGTTTCCCTGTGTAAGGTGGGGGATTAGGTCAATTAGACCATAAACCTTCATTCCTGACAACATTTATTATTGCTATATCTCTAGCACTTTAGTTTTTTCATTCAGTCGGATGTTTTCTGCTGACAAGACATGCTAAGCTTAAGAACAAATTACATATACATATAAATTTTTAAAAAGCCTGTACTCTGTCCCTCTATAGCAGTGGTTTTAAACCTGTGGGTCGCGACCCCTTTGGGGATTGAACGACCCTTTCATAGGGGTCACCTAAGACCATCGGAAAACACATATTCTCGATGGTCTTAGGAACTGAGACACCGCTCCTCTATCCGTCTCCAGGCAGGCCCGCCCACATGCAGATACGCCCACATACAAGTACCCGGCTTCAAGACAAATTTAATTTATTTGTAATTAGAAATAAAAATTTCACAATATATAATTACACATTGTTTTTGTGATTAATCACTATGCTTTAATTATGTTCAATTTGTAACAATGAAAATACATCCTGCATATCAGATATTTACATTATGATTCATAACAGTAGCAAAATTACATTTATAGAGTAGCAACGAAAATAATTTCATGGTTGGGGGTGACCACAATATGAGGAACTGTATTAAGGGGTCACGGCATTAGGAAGGTTGAGACCCACTGCTCTATAGGAAAGGAGTATAGTGGGCAGACTCTGAAATGACCCTCAATGATGCAAGGCTGTTATTATTTACACCCTTGTATAATCCCCTGCCCTTCAGTATGGGTGGGACCTGCTTCTAACAAATAGAACACAGCAAAGGTGATGGGATATCACTACTGTGATCCTTACATTTGATTGTAACTTCTGTCTTGCTAACTGGCTCTCTGACTTGCTTGCTTTGGCAAAACAAACTGCCATATTTTGAGCTACCCAATGGACTAAGTGGCAAAGAACTAAAGACAGCCTCTGACAAAAAGCAAGCAAAGAATTGCGGCCCTCGGTCCATCAGCCCTCGAGGAAATAAACCCTCCAACAACCACAGAACCATGGACACAGATCCTTCTCCAGTTAAGCCTCCAGCTGAGACCTCAGCCCTGGCTGAAAACAGGATGGCAGACATGTGAGAGAGTCTGAAGCAGATAACCCAGCAAAGCCATTTCCAGATTCCTGACCCACAGAATTTGTGACATAATAAATGTGCATTGTTTTAAACTGCTACATTTGTGGTAAATTGTTCTGCAGCAATAGATAATACAGAAGGGGAGCTCATTCTTTTGTATTTTGGCAAATAACCTTTGCAGCATTATATTCCATCTGTCGATTTAGTTCTAGGATTCAATCGTAAGAAGAGAGAGCAGTAGCTAAAGTGATAAATAGACTTCAAGGCTAATAATAGCCATTAACAGAACTGCTAGAATCTCAGTAAGAGAACGGGGATGTATAGTTAGTAAAATAAACACATACATACATACATACATACATACACACATACATACATACATAAAATCTCTTCTTTATAGATCATGAAAGGAGCCCTATGAAGACTTCAGTTTCAGGCCAAGATGTTGTAAGGGGATTGTGATTTACCTGCACACTGAAACAACTGAAAAACAGGCAAGCTATATGAAATAGCAGTTTGTAAGACACTGTACATCAGAATAACAAAGGAAAGTAACCTGTGAGACATGAGGGATTTTCCTGGCCATATTTCAGGAAGGGAAAATGCAGACACAATCCAGTGATTTCCTGAATTGAAGAGACAAATGTGAGTCTGGAGAGACTAAGGCAACTAGGGTTCTGATGAAAGAGTACTGGAGAGACTGTACACAGAGAATTCTGAGATCTGCAGATGGTCCCCCATAGTAGGCAACTGAGTAACAATCAGTGCATATGCATGAGGGAATTACCTGAAGCCAGAGAAAGAACCACCAAAAGGATTAGAGGCAACAGTGCGAGGCCCACACATAGGGCTGGTAATAGTGCCTATTTTCACCATCCAGACTGAAAAGCCTCAAAATTCATAGGGTATAGGCTTAAATATAGAGAAGGGTCTTGATTAGCCCTAGAATGAACACATCTTTGATTCTGATGATCAAATTTTTTTTAATTTTAATTAAAATATAGCAAACATACAATATTATATTAGTTTCAGGTGTACATCATAGTTATTCAACATTTATATACCTAAAGAAGTGATCACCAATGGTGTCTAGCAACCATCTGACACTGTACTAGTCCATCACAATATTATTGACTGTATTCCCTATGCTGTACATTACATCCCCATGACTTACTTGTTTTATACCTGGAAATTTGAACCTCTTATTCCCCCTTCAAATCCCTCCCCCATTTTTAATTTTTCAATAACAGATGACATCCAATATTATTTTATATTAATTTCAGGTGCACAGCATAGTGGTTAAAGATTTATATAAGTTAAGAAGTGATCCCCCAGACTAGTCTAGTACCCATCTGGCACTATACATAGTTATTACCATATCATTGACTACATGCCCTGTGCTTTACTTTACATCCCCATGGCTATTTTGTAACTTCCAATGTGTATTTCTTAATCCCTTCACCTTTTCACCCTGCCTCCCAACCCCCTCCCATCTATCACTTTGATAAATCTAGTGCCCATCTGATACCACTCATAGCTATTACAATATTATTGACTATATTGCTTATGTTATACCCTACATCCCCATTACTGCTATATAACAACCAATTTGTACTTCTTAATCCCTACTCCTTTTTCACCCACCCCAAACCCCCTCCCATATGGCAACCATCAAAATGTTCTCTGTATCTATGTGTTTGTTTAAGTTTCATTTGTTTATTTTGTTCTTTAGATTCAACCTATATGTGACGTTTGTCATTCTTTGCCTGACTTACTACACTCAGCACACCTTCTGAGTCCATCCATGTTCTTGCATATGGCAAGATGTCATTATTTTTTAATGGCTGATTAATATTCCATTGTACATATGTACCACCTCTTCTTTACGCATTCATCTCTTAGAGGAAACCCAGGCTGCCAACACATCTTGGCTATTGTAAACAATGCTGCAAGGAACGTATGAATGCACACATCCCCTCAAAGTAGCATTTTGAGTTTCTTCAGATCAATACCCAGAAGAGGTATTATTAGGTCCTTTTTTGTCTCTTGTTATAGCCTTTGTTTTAAAGTCTATTTTGTCTGGTAAAAGTATTGCTACCCCAGCTTTTGTTTTGTTTTTGTTTGTTTGTTTCCATTTTCATGAAATATCTTTTTCTATCCCTTTACTTACAATCTCTGTGTGTCTTTTAATATGAAGTGAGTATCTTGTAGGCAGCATATGTAAGGGTCTTGTTTTCTTATCCATTCAGCCACCCTATGTCTCTTGATTGGAGCACCTAATCCATTTCTGTTGAAAGTAATTATTGATAGATATGTAGTTATTGCCATTTTATTATTAATTTATTTTTTCATCTTAAGAAGTCCCTCTAACATTCCTTGTAATACTGGTTTGGTGGTGGTGAACTCCTTTAGATTTTGCCTGTCTGGGAAGCTCTTTATCTGTCCTTCAATTCTACATGATAGCTTTGCTGGGTAGACTAACCTTGGTTGTAAGTCCTTGCTTTGCATCACTTTGAATATTTCCTGCAAATCCCTTCTGGCCTGCAAAGTTTCTATTGAGAAATCAGCTGACAGTCTTATGGGAGCTCCCTTGTAGGTAACTAACTGCTTTTCTTCTGCTGCTTTTAAGATTCTTTCTTTGTCTTTAACTTTTGGCATTTTAATTATGATGTGGCTTGACACAGCCCTCTCTGGGTTCATCTTGTTTGAGACTCTCTGCACTTCCTAGGCTTGTATGTCTATTTCCTTTCCCAGGTTAGAAAAGATTTCTGTCATTATTTCTTCAAACAGGTTTTCAATTTCTTGTTCTCTCTCTTCTCCTTCTGGTACCCCTATGATGTGAACGTTGTTTGTACATTTAATGCTGTCCCAGAGGCCCCTTAAACTCTTCTCTAATTTTTGGATTGTCTTTTCTTTTTGCTGTTCTGATTGGGAGTTTTCTGCTACCTTACCTTCTAAATTGCTGATTTGATCCTCTGCTTCATCTGACCTACTGTTGATCTCTCTGATGTAGTCTTCATTTCCGTTAATTTATTCTTTATTTTTGACTGGTACTTTTCTATGTTTTCTATCTTCATTTTTATGTTCCTTATCTTTTTGTTGGAGTTTTCACTGAGATCATTGAGTATTCTTATAACCAGTATTTTGAAGTCTGCATCTGATAGATTACTTGTCTTCATTTTGTTTAGTTCTTTTTCTGGAGCTTTCTTTCTTCTTTTATTTGGTACATGTTTCTTTGTCTCCCCATATTGGCTCTCTCCCTGTGTTTGTTTCTATGTATCAGGTAGGGCTTCTGTGTCTCCTGATCTTAGTAATAGGTGTCCTATGGGACCCAGTGGCACAGTCTCCATTGTCACCAGAACTGGGTGCTCAAGGTATGTCTCTTGTGTGTGTTGTGTGTGCCCTCCTGTTGTAGTTTAGCCTTGGTTGCTGTTTGTACATCAATAGGAGGGATTGACCCACGAGGTTATTGGTTGTGAGGATTGGCCATGACTACAGTGGAGGAGGTATGGTGCAGGGGCTGAACTTACAGAACAGGATTCATTTAGCAGGACTCTGGCATGTGTCCAGTCTGCTCTTTGGGTGTGTCATCCTCTGGCTCAGTCCAAAGCTGGCCACTGTGTGTGGGAGGGGACCAGCTACAGGCCAAGTTCAGCAGATGCCTGTGTCTGCCTGGGGCTACCTGGAATGAGCCACAAAGTAATTTGAAGATGGCCACTGCCCATGCTGTGCTTGTAAGTGTCTCAACAGGCCAAGCCATGAACCAAGGCCGTCTGTAGTAGTGCCAGGCTTAGGGCTGCTCAGCCAGAGGTATAGGATACACCAAAGCCAGATGCTTCTTGTTTGGGTTTTGTGAACCTTTGAGAGATTTTAGGAAAATCTATAGCATGAACCAAGACAGACTGTTTGTACAGAAAAGCCACTGAAAGTGGCTTGGGTGTGCTCAAAAGTTGGGTGGGGTGGGATCTCGGAATCACTACGGCAGAGCAAAGTAACAGTGTTAGCCAGGTTGATGGAGACTCATATATGGCACCCACCTGCGTCTGCATACCAGAAGTGGGGAGGGCTCAACAAAAAAACAATGCCTTGTGCTATCTCCTCTCTCTGGGAGAAACCTGTCCCTCCAGCCCTTGCCCTAAAGCCAGGCAACTCAGTTCCTTCCCTGGTGCCTTTCTAGCTGCTGCCCCAATGCTGGAGTGATGAGTCCGTCAGCAAGTCCATGTACAGGCCTTTTAAAAGGAGTGCCTATGACTACAACTGCCCTCATCTTACTCAGCCACAATTTCCATTGATTTTCACAACCAAAGTTATGGGGACTTCTCTCCCCGGCACTGAAACCCTAGGCTGGGGAGACTGTTGTGGGGCTGGGAGCCTTCACTCCTGGGGAAGGGGTGGAACCTTGTGTGGGGCCGAACCTCTGCAGTTGAGCTATCTCTCCCAGTTTTAAATTGTCACATGTGGGTGTAGGACCCGTGCTTTCTGCATCTCTTCCCCTCTTACCAGTCTCAAAGTGGCTTCTTCTGTATGTCCTTAGTTGTTGGGCTTTGGTTCAGCAGACTTCATTTGATTCTCAGTGATGGTTGTTCTGTAGTTTAGTTGTAGTTTTGATGTGGTTGGGAGAGGAGTTAAGCACATAGTTTACCTACTCTGCCATCCTGGCTAGAAATCTGATGATCAAATATTGTAAGCCAGACCCCAAACAATCAGTTTCCAAGTAACTTAACTGCATACCAGAACAAAGCTCAAGAATAATTGTAGAATATAAAAATGTCTGGCACACAGAAAGATAAAATTCACAATGTCTGGCATCAAATATAAACTCGCCCAAAATGATCAGGAAAATATGATTCCAAATGAGGAAAAAAATCAATCTATCAAAACAGACACAGAACAAACACAAATGTTAAAATAGTAGATGTTAGAACTGTTTAGGGGCGGCCGAGTGGCTCAGTTGGTTAAGAGCATAAGCTCTGAGCAACAGGGTCACCGGTTCGATTCCCACGTGGGTCAGTGAGCTGCGCCCAAGATGAGCTGCTGCTGAGCTGCCAACAGGTGGCTGGTGAAAGCACATGCTCCTAACAACAAGGTTTCTGGTTCGACTCCTGCACGGGATGGTGGGCTACGCCAACCCGCCACTAAGATTGAGCTCAGCTTAAGCTGAGCTGCCCTGAGCTGCCGCTGGGCAGCTGGATGGCTCAGTGTTTAGAGCGTGTGCTCTTAGCAACAAGGTTTCTGGTTCGACTCCTGCATGGGATGGTGGGCTACACCCACCTGCAACTAAGATTGAACACAGCACCTTGAGCTGAGCGGCCGCGAGCTGCCAACGGGCTGCTGGATGGTGACTCGACTTGGAACTGAGCTAACTGCACCCTCCACAACTAAGATTGAAGGACAACAACTTGACTGTTCTCCTTCCCTACTTCCCCAACACTGTTCTTCTTCCCTCAATTCCCCAATAAAAAACAAACAAAAAATCTTTTTAAAAAACCACCCCATTTATAACTATATACCCTATGTTCAGAAAGAAAGGTGGGTACATGAACAATATTCAAAAGGCCCAAATAAAACTAGAAATAAAAATTATAATGTGTGAGATAAAAAGTACACTGGATGGGATTAATGTCAGATTAAACATTGCAGAAAAAAATACCAAAGTTGAAAACATAGCAATAAAAATCATCCAAACTGCAACACAGAAAGAAAAAAAAATTAAATTAAAAAAAAGAAAAGAAAAACACAACTAAAGTAAAAAGAAAAGAGCATCATTTATCTATCTGTGACTTCAAGCAGCCTAATATGTGTGTAATTGGAGTCCCTGAAATGGTGAAGGGGGCAGAGGAGATGGAGAGGAAATACATTTGAAGACTGGCCATCAGTTTGTTCCCTGTATCTATGAATCTGTTTTGTTTATTCATTTATTTTGATCACTTTGTGAGGTACATAAGTATCTAATCATTGTTATTTTGTACACCTGAAACAAATATATTTTTTAAAAAGAATAGCTAATTTTTTTTCAAATTTCTGGGTCCAAGGATGAAACCTTGAGAGAGCAATTTGTTGTTGATATCATCTGAACAGTATACATGATTGAACCCAGTTAACTCCTCAATATAAACTTTTAAGATTCTGACAGGTGGTTGTGGAGATCTACTCATCCTGTAGTCACCAAACACAATCCTCGTAAGTAAGTTCCCTTGCTTATTATACCTGCTACCTACCTACCAATCCGGTGGTCTGCCTCTTTCTTTAGTCTCTCTCCTGCCCTCCGACTGAGGGGGATAGCAGTTTCAGGTTGCATCCAGGAAGCTCCCAAAGAGATTATGAACCAACAATGTATCTATATGAAGATTTGCATATGAATGTCCGAGGCATCTTTATTTATAAAAACAAAAAAACAACCCATCTCCATCAACCAGTGAATGGATAAACTATGCGTTGAACAGAATAACTATTCAACAATATAAAGGAATGAACTATTGATACAAGCAACAACATGGAAGAATCTCAAAATATTATTCTGAGTGAAAAAAGCCAAAGAAAAGAGTGCATAGTTTATGATTCCATATACATAAAGCTCTAGAAAATACAAACTAATATACTTTTGGGGGTAATAGACAAGTTCATTATCTTGAATATGATGACTATATATATATATATATATATATATATATAATGTATATATATGTGTGTGTGTATATATATATATATATCAAACTTTATCAAGTTGCACATTTAAATTATGTGCAGTTTATTATAGGTCAGTTGTTCATCAACAAATCTGTTTTTTTTTTAAAAAGCCAAAAATGGCATTACACATTTGGATGGAGTATCAGACAGGGGAAGGAGCCTCTTGGTTTGGGTGTTCAACAGACAAGATTAATATCTGTAACTTATTGCATGGTAGGTAAACTGTGAGGCATTTACAGCTATCAAAAGAGGAAAATGTGAATTCTATGTATGACATTCATTTTTACTAATGTAATTTATGTCATATGTCATAAATATTTTCCTTATTTTTTTTTAAAAAAATGTCTAGGGCCGGCGGAGTGGCGCGTTGCTTAGGAGTTGGCTTGGGACGCCAGCTTTGAGAATCAGGGCCCCAGTTCAGATCCCACATGAGGGCCAGTGCTGCTGCATCCTCTACAGCTAGGATGGTGAACAACAGCTCGACCTGGAGCTGGGCTGCCGTGAGTTGCTGGCGATGGCGTAGGCTGCAGTGGGGCTGGCCGACAGCAGGTGTGCGCTTTCCTGAGCTGCCGTGAACCTCCGAAAGCAGCCGTCCAATGGCCGGTGAGTGACTGCCTCACCCAGGAAGAGAGCAATGATAATACCAACATGGGCCAGTGAAGCGACGTCCTCCACAACTAGACTGAAGAACAAAAGCACAGCAAGCTGTCTGTTCCCCTTCTCCGATTCCCCAACACTGTTCCCCTCCCCAATTCCCCAATAAAATCTTTTAAAAAAAAGTCTAAAGAGTGTATTCCTTATAAAGCAAATATGATGGATCCTACGTGGAAAAGCATGTCTGCCTACCTGTTACATAATCTAGATTTGCAAATGTGTCACATTTTGCTTCTAAATCATCTGGAGCTCTGTCTTCACTTCATAATTAGTTAGAAAGGGAAGATTTGAAGGTACCTCCCAAAAAGATCAGCTAAATCTTTGAAATTGGGCCAGATCAAACCCTCAGGCAGGGCTCTGTCTTCTACTGGTGCTATGTGGTTTCCTGACAATACACATTCTAAATAATTATTATTGTCTCCATTTGTAGATGGGAAAACTGTGGTTTAGCAACTTCCTCTGGCTCACTCAGTTGCACCAGAGGGCATCATCAAACTCTGTATTAGATAGGATAGATTATAAATTCTAGGATATTCACACAAAGAGCATAAGTGTTAATGTTCATTAAGGACCAGGTCATGTTGCTTTAGGAATTCCACAGCAGGGCCATCTGTCAGCGGGTGGTAATCACACAGATTCTTACACTCCACTCAGACCTATAGCAATAAGACTGGATCAGCTGCATTTGAAAGTCTGAAGATTATGATGCTCTTCAGTGAAGCTTTGTCGCTTGCCTGAGCATCTCAGAAGGACCTGCTCCTGCCTTTCCTTCCCCTCTGCTGCTCATGCACAGAACTGCTGGTCACTCTCTGCTGGCACCCTCTGTTGCTGTCAGTGTGCTGGGTATGCACTCTGTCATCCTTCCTGTCTTAATGAATTTTTTCCCAGCTGTCTCCATGGCCCAGCCCCTTACAGTCAAGCACATGGCAAGCCCAATTCTGTGAAACTAAGGACTACACATGTCAGAGAGTAAGATTGACTCGGTTTTGGGTTCTCTTGAGCTGCCGGGACCACCATGTTTGGGCACCAGATTCACGGAAAAAAGAATTGCAAGGGAGCTCTGGTGCTAGGCACTGTGCTCAATGCTGTACACACATGATTCCATTTAATCCTCTCCAACCATCCCACAAGGTAGGTTTCATTAATCCACTAAAAGACCGTGAGATAAAAGAGGTGAAATAATTTCCCAACATCACATGCAGTATCAAATATCTTCTATTTGCCTCTCCACATCTACTCCCTGCCTTGCTCTCTGTCCCCAAAGCTGACCTGTATGATCACATCTGTGGTCCCTTTGCCCAACTAGGTTCAGCCAATGGGTGCCCTGGTAGGATATGGGAAGGCAGGACGGGACTGAGGTCAAGGTAGTTACTTCTTGGCTTCCACCCTGCAGGATCATTTCAGGCTGGCTGCAGCCTTCAACTGGTCACAGTTTCTATCAGATACCCTTCTCTGGGTTACTGTAACTACTCCCTTCTCTTATTCTTTCAGGTCCAGGGGCAGTAACAGCTATTAGTGCACTATCTCACGTGGTTCCCTTTACCTTTCCCACACATTTGTAAATTGTTCCTTATTTAAGCTTTCCTGAAGTCATCCTAATTTGAGTGTGCCATGTGTTTCCTGCTGAGATCCTGACTGATACACATAGCTATTGAGTAACGGAGGTGGGATTGGAACCCAGACCTAGTCCATGTTCTTACCACTACCCTACTTTTATACTACTGACATCCTAACAGAAGCAAATCCAAAACCAAAAACAAAAACAAAAAACACCACATCTCTTGCTCACTCATTTTAATTTAGCAAAAATTAGCAGAGCATCTACTATGTGTCTGGAATTGCTGAGTCCTTCTGAGTCCCATTTATCTATTTCTATGAAGAATGAATAATCTACCTAAATTATAAGATTGTACTTAGAATAATATAATATTCTCCATAAAACATGACTGGAAAAGTATGTTACTCGTTTTTTTCTCAGAACTTTCTATAATGCTACTCACCCAGGGGTCACCCTCCTGAAAATAAATGGGCCAAGTCTGTACTTATGCAAAAAACTTTACATCGATTTTAAGACCATCAATAGAACTTTTTTGCAGATAGAAGAAAGACTCAGAATGTGCTCAAACACTCAATAACTTCCAAAGCAAGATTTTAATGAATTACAGTAAATGCAAATTGATCAGGAGCATATGGATTTAATTTATCCGTAAGGACATGCATTTAAACATTTAAGGGGAAAATGTGTCTTTTGAAATATATTCTGGATTTTGTCCAGTGTAAAACATTTAAAACAAATTTTCAAATTTTAGATGAATCCAGATCTCTGGTACATTCACTCAGTCTTCATCCAGAGATACAGATGGAAGGTTATTTTTAGTTTAAAAATGGAATTCTCAAAAGGAGCTGAAAATTTGAAGACAACACTCAAGTCCTGGCCTGTTTGTTGTGTGAGCTTGGCAGAGCTGCTTACCTCTGTGAGACTGTTTCTCTCTTGTGAAAACCAGATAATACCTTGTGTACTTCACTTGCTTTCTGTGAGGATCAGATGAGATGATTTATGTCAGAACTTGGTGACTGGTAAAGTTCTACACAAATTAAACAATTATTTGGTGCCATGCACACAGTAGACACTTTATAAATATTTTCTCTTCACGTAAATATTGACTTGAATCATGAAATAAATATGCCTTACTTCCTTTTTCTTTGTGTTTCCCTTCTATTATCACACACTCAGTTTAGACTGCCCTTAACTCTAATCCATTTGACTGAACTGCACATGGGTGCTTATTTTTGGTTTTTGACATTAGTTTTCTACAGACTCCCAGATTCCCTGAAAGAAGCACTAATCAAGTTTTATTCAATTAACAAAGAACTTGCAGTTTTATCCTTCTATTATAGCTTATTAAAATATATTATACCAATAATTTTGCTGATCAGCTCTGGCCTGGGGCAAGATAAACTGTGCCTGCCCCAAACTGCACCAACCTGTTCAAGGGCATTTCCACGGTACAGTGTAGATTTATACTCACTGTTCCAGTAGCTGAATCTTTTGACCTAAAGTAACCTCAGGTGTGGAAGGCAGCCATTCAGGAATTTCAGAAGCTGTTCTCTCTAGCACACTTTGTTCCCCAACCCCAAAGGCAACATTTGTGTTTTGTGGTTATTTGTTTGCTTGTATCTTTGCCAGATCTGAACTTTTTTAGAGACAGTTTTTAACTTCTTATTTGAAATTTAGACAGAGAGAAATAATTTTAGATATAGAGAAATAATGCAATGATAGTAACAAAAAACAAACAAACCCTGTATGTTCTTCATCCAGTTTCCACTAATGTTAACATCTTATATAACAATACTACAATTACCAAAACCAAAATATTAATGTTGGCACAATATTAACTAAATTGCACACTTTATTTTTATGTCACCAGTTTTTCCACTAATGAGCATTTTCTGTTCCAGAATACAAATGAATGTACCAAATTTCATTTAGTCGTCATGTCTCCTTAGTCTCTTCCAGTCTGTGATATTTCTTCACTCTTTCTTTGTCTTTTATGACCTTGACACTTTTGTAAAGTACTGGTCAGTTACTTTGTAGAATCTCTCCCAATTTGGGTTTTCTGATGTTTTCTCATGATTATATTAAGGATATGCATTTTTGGCAGGGAGACCACAGAAATGATGCTGTGCCCTTCTCAGTACATCATATCAGAGGATACATGATAGCAATATGTCTTATTGCTGGTGATGTTACCCTTATCATTTGATTAAAGTGGTGTCTGATGAGATTCTCTACTGTAAAATTATTATTTTTCTCTTTGTAATTAATAAATATCTTGGGAGAGATACTTTGGAAAGTATCCTGTTTCTCCTGAAATTGTTGTTGACTAATTTTGGCAATCATTAGTGGATACTTGCCTGCAACAATTATTACTGTGGTGTTCTAATAGTGTTTTTGTATTTCCTTCATTCCTTCTACATATATTAATTGTAAGGAACAGCTATCTCTTCTCCCCTGTTCATTTATTTATTTAATTATTTACTTACATCAATCTGGACTCACAGATATTTATTTTATTCTGTGGTTTACGATTCAATACTATTGTTATTTATTTTGTGGCTCAAACTGCTCCAGCATTGGTCATTGAAAATTTTTTCACGTTTGTCCCTATGATCGTCTGACAAGTCTGACACTTGGTAAAGAACTTCCTTATTTTCTAGCACACAACATGATATATCTTGTGTTTTCCTTTCTGAGCCCTGGAATTAGCCACTTCTTCAAGAATCTCTGGTCCTTGTTAAGCTGATTAACATTGTCTCCCACCACACCCGTTCTTGACTGACTTAAAAAAAAAAGAATCTCTGGTTCTTTTTATTGGAGAATGATGTTTTAGAAGCCAAGATCTGGGTGCTAAGGTGTGT
>NW_017731357.1:968157-969728 GCF_001890085.2 Hipposideros armiger | reverse complement strand
TGTATTTCTCCAACAGTGAAACCTGACCTCGTTATTTACAAAATATTTACTTATTTGTTTACTTCTAAAATTCACATAAAGTAACTTCAAAATTGCTAACCCATTTCCTGTAAGAGTCACATTTACTAACTAAAGTGCACTATTTGTGTACAGTTCTTTTAGTCCCTGGGCTTACAGTGTCCAGTCAAAATACTGTTTTCCAATGTTACTTAGGTTAATTATTTCCTTCCCCATGCCTTTCAGCATGGTTATGTTATATATTTGCAATACAGTTAGGTTCATCTGTTTTTGTTTGCATTCCATTTTGAATTCCCTCACATACTAATGGATTTTTTCTAATTATATACAATAAAATTCACTATATATAGTGCCCTGTTCTATAGGAGTTCTATGGAGTCATCTAGCTGTCGCCATACTCATGACACAGATCAGTTTCATTACAAAAAAATTCTCTCATGCCACCCCTTTGTAGTCCATCCTCCCTCACCCCCCAAAACCTGGAAACCACTAATTTGTTTTCCTTCTCTAAAGTTTTTCCTTTACCAAATTGTCATATAAATAGAACCACAATAACCTTTGGTCTATTTCTTTCACTTAGCAAAGTGAATTTAAGATGCCTCTTCATTGTTGTGTGAATCAATAGTTTGTTCCTTTTTATTACTGAAGAGTATTCCACTGCATTGATATACCAAGGTTTGCTCATTCATCTGCCAATTGAAGAACATCTGAGTTGTTTTCAGTTTGAGGCAATTATAAACAGAGTTGTCATAGTCATCTGTGTATAAGTTTTGATGAAAACATCGTTTTCTTTTCTCTAGGGTCAATGCCTAAGAATGCGATTACTGTTATGAGAAACTGCCAAACCATTTTCCAGAGTGATAGTACCATTTTCATTTCCACCAGCAACATATGTGAGTTCCAGCTTCTCTGAATGATCACCAGTACTTGGTATCGGCAGTATTTTTTCTTTAGCCATACCAATAGGCATGTACAGGTATCTTGTTATTGTCTTACTTTGCATTTCCCCAATAACTAATGGTCTTGAGCATCTTTTCATATTTATTTGTGCTCTATATATTTTGTTGAATTTCAGTTCAGCTTCTTTCTTATTGTTGAGTTTTGAGAGATTTTTATATGGTCTGGATAAAAGTCATTTATCAGAAATGTGATTTGCAAATATTTTCTCCCTCTGTACATCTTGTCTTTTTAGCCTTTTAACAGTGCTCCTCACAAAGCAAAAGTGCTTTTTTAAAATTTTGATATGGTCCCATTTATTAATTTTAGCTTTTGTGGGTCATGCTTTTGGTGTGGTATCTAAAACTTCTTTGCCTAACCCAAGATCATGAAGATTTTCTCCTCTTTTTCTTGAAGTTTTATAGTTTTATGTTTTACATTTTTGTTTATGAACCACTCTGAGTTAATTTTTGTCATATAGGTTGGGGTTATCTTTTTATTTTTTGCATATAGACATTCAATTTTCCATCCCATCTTTTGACAAGACTATAATTTTTTCATCGAATTGCCTTTATATCTTTGTTACAAATCAGTTGACTGACATATGTGCACCTAAC
>NW_017731357.1:965058-966062 GCF_001890085.2 Hipposideros armiger | reverse complement strand
ACTTTTGATGATTAAAAAAGCACTCAAGAAACTAGGAATAAAAGGAAACTTCCTCAAAGTGACAAAAATGCATCTTTTAAAAACTCACAGGTAACATCATATTTAATGGCAAAAGACTGAATGCTTTTCCCCTAAGATCAGGAACAAGACAGTGGTGTCTTGTTCTTAATACTTCTATTCAATGCTGTAATGGAGGCAAGAAAATGAAATAAAAGACATCCAGATTGGAAAGGAGGAAGGAAAACCATCTCTTTTCTCAGATAACATGAAGTTATATATAGAAAATCCTAAAGAATATACTACAAATACTATTATAATAATAAGTAAAGCAAGGTTGCAAGATAGAAGATCAATAAATAAAAATCAATTGTATTTCTATACACTTGAAAAAATAATCTAAAAATAAAATTAAGAAAAAGACTCAATTTAAAATAGCATCAAAAAGAATAAAATACTTAGTAATAAATTTAGCAAAAGAAGTGGAAAATGTACACTTTGAAAACCAAAAAAATTGCTGAAAGAAAATAAAGAAGATATAAATAAATGGAAAGCATCTCATGTTCATGTATCAGAAGACTAAATATTATTAAGATGTCAATGCTCACTAAATTTATCTACAAATACAACACAAATTCCAAAAAAATTCCAGGTGGCTTCTTTCCCTAAATTGATAAGCTGATCCTAAAATTCATATGGGAATTGAAAAAACCCAGAGTAGTTAAACAATTTTGAAAAAGAACATAGTTTGAAGGCTCACACATCCTGGTTTCAAAATTCTAAAAACAACAGTAATTAAGACAGTGTAGTACTGGTGTAAAGACAGACAATCTACCTTCAAATAATATTATACCACTACCTGTGTAGTGTACAGGTCTTAAATAGTCTACGCCCAATTTCTCTATCCCATGTTTTGTTGAAAGTGCTATATTATCATACATTTTACTTGTACATGTGCCATAAACTCAATTTTGTTTTAACCAGTTAGTTTTATTGTAGAGCAATTT
>NW_017731357.1:956816-963733 GCF_001890085.2 Hipposideros armiger | reverse complement strand
TTTAATATGTATATATAGTATAGTCATAGGATGTGGAGTACAGCATAGGGAATAGAGTCAATGGAATTGCAACAGCTATATACGATGTCAGAGGGGTAGTAGATTGGGGGAAAGGGGTTATCACTTTGTGAGTGGTGTAAATGTCTAACTATTACATTATTTTGTACACCTGAAACTAATAAAAAAAAGAATCACCATATTTCCTTCCAAATTTTTTAATATCCTAAAGGATCCCTGAGAGCTTTTATAGTATACTCAAAATACCCTGGTAGACAATTTGGGAACCACAGACTTAGGGCGTTAAGTGTGGAGAGAGAACAGAAGAGATCTGAAGACCTCTTGGATTACTCCACCTCTTAGAGTAAAGGAAGATGATCCAGAAAAGGAAGCTGAAATGAAGAAGCCAGTAAGGTAGGAGAAAAGCCAAAAAGTATGCTAAAAGTCAAGTAAAAAAATTGTCTCAAGAAGATACAAACTTTGGGGAAAAGAGTAAGATAAACCATGAAAAAATTCTGAAGAGTGATGTCAACAAAATGGTAGCATATTAATTTTTAGTGCTTGTTCCTTCCCAGCAACATCAATTTGAAAAACTATCCACACACAAAAATACCTCATAAGAGCTAAGGATTCTGGGTCAGGGATTACAGCATTTGGGTAGAGCACAGAAATAAGAAAAGATGCATTGAAGAGGGTAGGGAAAACAGTTTTACATTATTCTCATCATCCCCCTTCACCAAGTCCAGGCAGCCCACCATGGAGAGACACACCATCCCTGTGGAGGAAAGAGAGTTAAGTGTGCACCCGACTTTACCTCAGACCTCAGCACTAAGCCTACACCAACACCATGCAGACTCCTGCAGTCCCAGGCAGCACCTTGCAGGCTACTGAGAACCCAGGTTCCAGGTGGACCACTGTGAACCCAGGTCCCTGGCCCACCCCAGTGCCAGACCAGCTCCTATAGCCCTAGGCCCCAGTTCTCATCACACCAAACCAGTCCACACAGACCTAGATTCTAGATCAGCTCACACGGGCCCAGGCTCTGGGCTAAACCCAGCGGTAGTCTTGCTCACACAGCCCTAACATCACTAATCATCAGAAAAATGCAAATAAAAAACCACAATGAGATATTACCTCACACCTGTTAGAATGGCTATTATCAAAAAGACAAAAGACAACAAATGTTACAGAAGATGTGGAGACAAGGAAACACTTGTATGCTGTTTGTGGGAATATAAACTGGTACAGCCACATTGAAAACAATATGAGGCTCCTCAAAAAATTAAAAACAGAACTACCATATGATCTAGCAATCCCACTTCTGGGTGTTTATCTTAAGGAAATGAAATCACTACCTGGAAGAGATATTTGCATGCCCATGTTCATTGCAGCATTACTCACAATAGCCAAGACTTGGAAACGATCTAAGTGTCCCCTGATGGAAGAATAAAGAAAGTGTGGTATATATATACTTATATGCAATGGACTATTATTCAGCCATGAGAAAGAAGGAAATCCTACCATTTGCAACAACATGCATGAACCTTAAGGGCATTGAGCTAAGTAAAATAAGTCAAAGACAATACTGTATAATCTCACTTATATGTGGAATCTAAGAGAGCCAAACTTATACAAAATATGAGTAGTAATGGGGATGTAAAGTACAGCATAGGGAATATAGTCAATAATATTGTAAAACTATGTATGGTGGTGACAAGTGGGTACTAGGCTTCTCAGGGGATCACTATGTAAATTATGTAAATGTCTAACCACTATGCTGTACTCCTGAAACTAATATAAAATAATATTGAATGTCAACTGTAATTGGATGAGTGGATAAAGAATAGGTGGTACACATATACAATGGAATATTGCTCAGCCAGGGAAGGGAATGGGTTCTTGCCATCTGCAGTGGCATGGATGGACCTGGAGGGTATTGTGCTGAGTGGAGCATGTCAGACAGTGAAAGACACATGCAATGTGATTTCACTTCTATGTGGAATCTAAAGAACAAAACAAACAACAAACAAAACAGAAACAAACTCATAGATACAGAGAACATTTTGATGGTTGTCAGATGGGAGAAGCATTGTGGTGTGGGTGAAAAAGGGGAANTACTACCCACAAGGCCAATTCTTGTTTCTCTAGCCACACAGTTTAAGTTACTTAGAGCCATTTGCATCAGACTATTTATTGCTGGGAGGAGTTCTTGGGCTTTGACCTCACTCAAGCCAACACTCTATCATGAGGAGCCTCATTGACTAACGTTTTGCTAAGATCTGGGTGTGAAGGCAACTTCCAAGATGGCCCCCAAAGATCCCTGACTCCTGATATTCAGTTATGCAGTCCCCTCTCACACTGTACCATGATTTACCTATGTGAAAAATAGCATGTGGCAGAAGTGGTGGTATGTGACTTTCAATATTAGGTTATAAAAAACTGCAGCTTCTGTCTTGGGTAACCTCTCTCAGATCACTCTCTGAGGAAAGCCATGTTGTGAACGGTCCTACAGAGAGGCCCACAAGGCCTGTTTCATTATTTCTGTTAACAGTCATGTGAGTGATCTTGAAAGTGAATTCCCTAGTCACTTCAAGATGCCTGCAGTTCTAACTGACAACTGGACTGCAGCCTCCTGAGAGACCCTGAGCCTGAACCATCCAGCTAAGCCTGTCCAAAATTTCAAATCCTCAGAAACCCTACAAGATAATGTGTTTATTGTTTTAATCTTCTAAGTTTTGGGGTAAATTTGTTTCAAAGCAATAGATAACTAATACACTGGGTCAGATTCACAGCTGAACTGGGGAGGCAACAACTGAGGACAGCACTCTCCTGACTGCTGGATTGGTTTTCTTGCAGGCTGTAGGCATATTTCATCTGCTTTCACAAACAGGTTCATTTCTTCAGATAGCTTGCCCAGTCCGTGCTGTCCTGTACATCAAGATCAAGAACAGGGCAGCCTAACTGTGGAGTTTCTCAGTACAATTGGCTCTGAAAGAAGCCAGGCTCATCACAGCTCAGCTATCTATGATTAAAACATCTCTTCCTCATTTCACCTTTTCAAAAGCGCCTGAATACCATGGTGATTGACACTATAATAACAGGCAGCCAGTGGGCAAGAGAACAATGAAAGTACGTGCTGTACGGAAAACAGGAGAATTTTCCACACATAAGGCCTTTGGAAAGGAAGCTTCCAGGATTCACGGAGGTATGCTGTGAAGGGCAGGAATGCTGGCACTCACAGAAAGCAAGAGAGGCAAGCAGCTTCTGATTAGCGTAAGGCAGCTAGGTAAAAGGCAGCTATTTAAACAACAGGGTCTAATGTGTAAAGGAGAGGCCATCGTGCTGCCTTGATTTGGGGCAACATGGCAGAATGGAATATGCCAGATCACTGTAAAACCTCTGGAGTTCAAAATGAGGATGAGTCAAGTCAATAAGCACTAAGCATGTACATCCAATCCAGGTACTGACTTTGGGAGATACATGACATCATTGAAAGGTGTGATTCCTATGTTTAAAAAGCTGACATACACACCATGGAGATGTGAGGCACCTTCACTTTAAACTTCCAGGTCATAATGCAACATAGTCATCCTGATTATTCTGTTTGTCCACCTCCCCTATTCCCACCCCTCTCCAGCTTTCCTTGCCCTGATCTGTGCTGCACAACAGAGTGTTCCCTGGGCTCCTTGGATTTCTGGCTTCTAGTTGGGATCAGCCAATTGAGGTACTTACTGTAAAATGGAAGGTAGGAGGATAGAGATCTCAGGGAATATTTTTCCTGCCTCTCCTTACTTTGGGCTACATTCTTGGCAGTGACTGCCTACAGCCCCTGCTAGATGAACCGTCCTCCAGGGTTCCAGCTCACATTGGCTCTAGTAACACTGGTCATTCCTTTTTGCCCAGAAGGCCTTGGGATAGTAATGCTCTGCTGTTGCTTGTCTCTGGGACCCTCAACACCCCTACCTGGTGGTCTTAACCCAACCTACTCTTCCATGAGTAGTTCTTTCATTAAAGTTTCTTAAATCACCTGAATTAGATTGTTTCCTATCAGGATCCTGACTAATACAAAAGTTTATTCATTCATTCATTCATTCGTTCATTTGTTTATTCATTCTACAAGTACTTATTGAGACTGTCCTATAGACCAGGAACTATGCTAGGCACTGGTGATTCAAGGGTAAGCACAATTTATTCTTCACCTTCCTAGAAAATATATTCTAGTAAGGGAGAGAGACAATAAACTAATAAATACAGAGGGTGCCAAAAAAAGTATACACATTTTAAGTAAGGAAAAAATTGTATTGATTGTAATACTCAATATATATCGATAACAAAAGATGAATACTAGTCACATTTGACTTCTGCAAAAACAAAAGGTGCTCAAAGTGGTTACCATTGTCCAAACACTTCTGATTATGGCAAACTACTGCTTGAGCATAGATAACATCTTTTAAAATGTGTATACATTTTTTGGTACCCCCGGTATATATCAATTCAGCCAGTGTATGGCGGCAAGAAGAAAAGTGAATCAGGGCAAAAAGATTTTTAAAAAGTAATAGAGCTGCGAGAGGGACTATTTTATTTATTTATTTTTTTACACTTTATTTATTTTGACATTCAATATTATTTTATACTGATTTCAGGTGTACAACATAGTGGTTAGACATTTATATAATTTAGGAAGTGATCCCCCTGACTAGTCTCATACCCACCTGGCACTATGCATAGTTAGTATCATGTTACTGACCATATTCCCTATGCTTTACTTTACATTCACATGATTATTTTATAACTACCAGTTTGTGCTTCTTAATCCCTTCACCTTTTCACTCTGCTGCCCAAACCCCTCTCATCTATCACCCTGATAAATCTAGTACCCACCCATCTGATACCATACCTAGTTATTACAATATTATTGACTATATTCCTTATGCTATACCTACATCCTCATGACTACTTTGTAACAACCAATTTGAACTTCTTAATCTCTTTCCATTTTTCACTCACCCCCAAACCCCCTCCCATCTGGAAACCATCAAAATGTTCTCTGTATCTATGAGTTTGTTTCTGNAAAATAAAAAAATTTTATTTTACTTTAACTTATTCCATTTCAAATGCTCTTCATCTCTTAGTGCCTATCTAAGTTTTTACTGGGTAATCATATTCCTTCTGCCTTTAATTTTTCTCTTCGAGTTTTTTTTTTCTTTAGTCTCAGAAAGTATTTCTCTTTCATTTTTGAAAAATATTTTTGTGGGCTTTAGAAATTCTGGATTGAAAGATTTGCTTTTTTTTCAGTACTTTAAAGTTGTCACTCATTGTCTTCTGGTTTGAATGATTTCTGACAAGAAGTCTGTGGTAATTCTTATCCTTCTTCCTCTATAGGAGTATGTAATGTCTTTTTCTCCTCTGGATGCCTCAAGGTATTCTCTTTGTATTTTGATTTCATCAGTTTGATCACTTTATGTGTAGGTGGGTGTTTTGGGGGCTTTGGATTTTGTTTTTTGATATTTATCTTTCCTGTTGTTCTGATCTTCTTGGATCTGTAGTTTAGTGTTTGTGTTTAACTCTTGAAGGTTCTCAGCCATTATTTCCTCAAATATTTCTTCTGCCCTATTCTCTTTCTATTTTCCTTCTGGAATTCCAATTGCATACATGTTAGATTATCTGATGTTCCATATTTCTAGAATGCTCTGTTCTCTTTTGTATTTTTTTTTCACTCATGTTTCTCTTCATGTTCAGTTTTGATCATTTCTATTGACCTAGCTTCAAATTCACTGCTTCTTTCCTTGGCTATGTCTGGTCTGCTAATGAGCCAAAGATATTTCTCAGCTGTGTTTTTCATTTGACTCATTCTTATAGTTTTGATCTCTCTGTGGAAATTTGCCACCTGATTATGCATGTTGTCCACCGTTTCCACTGGGGCCTTTAGCATATTACTCATGGCTATTTTAATTCCATGTCAGATAGTTCCAACATCTGTGTTATCTCTGTATCTCGTTCTGTTGATTTCTTTGTCTCTTGGAAGTGTTTTTTCTTTCCTCTTGTATGCCTCATAATGTTTAGTTGAAACCCAAACATCTTGTGTAGTAGAGACCAAAGTAAATAGTTTTTATGCCTAGAAGTGGGTATGACTTTCCATTTGCCTGGCCTTTGGCATGGAGGTTTCAATTAATCTAGCCAGGAATTAAGCTGAGTTTGAAGTTTGTTGTTGCTTTAGTGTACCTTCAATACAACACAGACTTGAAATTCCTGTAGCAATACCTTGTGTTTAGGCTGGAGGCTGACTTGTTAAAGGGATCTTTTAAAAATGTCACATCAGCTTTAGGTTTTCCTTTTAAACTGTAACTGTCTCTACAGTCTTGCAACTAACTCTTCTGGCAGTATTCCACTCTTACTTGTTTCTTGACACATGTTAGATGGTTGTAAGGAAGCATGGGAGTGATATATCTATTGTTCTGATTAAGCCTCAGTTTTAGGCAGACCCTATGTCCCTGGATCTCTGGTATGGAGCCTTCTTAGTGCTCCAGCCCCTACCCCACATATGTTTCAGGGCCTTGTACCCATTGTTGCTCTTCCCTGAGAGATATAGGTTTATTTTTTTTTCTGGATGCTTCTCCCAGCTCCAACAGATTTTTAACAACATTCTATGGACAGCAGTGATCGTTGCCCTTCCTGGCATAGATAAAGACATCTGTTCCATAGAGGACACAGGGGGAAAAGGACAGAGTTTCCTGCCTTTTCCACAATGGCTGCTATTCTTCTCCCCTAGGTCTTTCACCATGAGGGATGCTTTCACAGAATTCTCATCAAGTAGGGTCCATGGAGTAAAACTTGCTTTATATCTGCAGTCCCCAGGATCTCTGCACTCTACCATTTGTCCACACTCAACCTCCACTGAGTTTAGGTGAATTTTTTATACT
>NW_017731357.1:948457-951986 GCF_001890085.2 Hipposideros armiger | reverse complement strand
TCTATTTCCCTTGATTGGAGCATTTAATCCATTTACATTGAAAGTAATTGTTGATAAATATGTAATTATTGCCATTTTATTATTCATATTTTTTATCTTTTTTTTTCTTTTCATCTTAAAGAAGTCCCTCTAACATTTCTTGTAATACTGGTTTGGTGGTGATGAACTTCTTTAGATTTTTCTTGCCTGGGAAGCTCTTTATCTGCCCTTCAGTTCTAAATGGTAGCTTTGCTGGGTAGAGAAATCCTGGTTGTAGGCCCTTGCTTTCATCACTTTGAATATTTCCTGCCAATCCTTCTGGCCAGCAAAGTTTCTATTGAGAAATCAGCAGACAGCCTCTCGGGCGCTCCCTTGTAGGTAACTAACTGCTTTTCTCTTGCTGCTTTTAAGATTCTTTCTTCTTCTTTAAGCTTTGGCATTTTAATTATGATGTGTCTTGGTGTGGACTTCTTTGGGTTCATTGTCTTTGGGACTCTCTGCACTTCCTGGGCTTATATATCTATTTCCTTCAGAAGGTTAGGAAAGTTTTCTTTCATTATCTGTTCACATAGGGTTTTAATTCCTTGTTCTCTCTCTTCTCCTTCTGGTACCCCTATGATATGAATGTTGGTGTGCTTGATGTTGTCCCAGAGGCCCCTTAAACTCTTCTCATATTTTTTTTACTGTTTTTTCTTTTTGCTATTCTGATTGAGTGTTTTCTGCTACCTTATCTTTTAAATAGCTCATTCGATCCTCTGTTTCAGCTGATCTACCGTTGATTCCTTCTAATGTAGTCTTCATTTTAGTTATTGTATTCTTTATTTCTGACTGATTCTCTTTTATGTTTTTTATTTCCATTTTTGTTTTCTTTCTCTGTAAAGTTCTCACTGACATCATTGAGCATCCTTATAACCAGTGTTTGGAACTCTGCCTCTGGTAGATTACTTGTCTCCATTTTGTTTAGTTGTTTTTCTGGACCTTTGTTCCTTGTTTGTTTGTTTGTTTGTTTGTTTAATTTGGGACCTGTTTTTTTGTCTCCCATTTTGGCTGCCTCCTTGTGTTTATTTCTATGTATTAGGTGGAGCTGCTATGACTCTCAGTCTTAGTAGAGTGGCCTTAAGTAGATGTGTCCTATGGGGTCCAGTGGTGCATGCAATTTCCCTGGTTACCTGAGCTGGGTGCTCCAGGAGTGTCCCTTGTTGTATGTGTGTGCCCTCCTGTTGTAGTTGAGATTTGGTTGCCATTTGCACATCAGTGGGAGGGACTGACCCTCAGGATGATTGGTTGTAAGGACTGGCTCTGAGTACAGTAAAGGAGCTGTGGTGCAAGGGTGACCCTACAGAGCAGGTTTCACTTTAGTGGTTTTTTTTGTGTCTGCCCAGTCTGCCCTTTGGGTGTGTCATCCTTGGAGGTGGCTGGGTGATGCTCCGGCTTAGTCCAGAGCTGGCCACCAGGTCGAGAGGGACTATTTTAGATAAGAAAATCAGGGAACCTCTAAGAATGTGACATTTCAGCAGAGAGATAAATAAATTTAGGGAATAAGCAATAGAGATATTTAGAGGGAAGATTTTTCCAAGCAGGAAGAATAGTAAGGCCATAAGGTGCTTAGAAATAAGGCCGATGTGGCTAGAGCAGAGTGAGCAAGGTAAGTTTTAAGTAAACGAAGTTGGGGAGATAGTCAGGAGGAAAATCATGTACAGTGCTATAATACTTTGAGTCTTATACTCATTATAATGGAAATCCATTGAAAGGTTTGAAGAGCACAGTGATGTCATCTGGTTTATATTTTAGAAAGATTACAATTTCTAATGGAGAATTGGCCATTGAGGGCAAGGGTGTATGTTTGGAATACATTAAGCAATTCAAGCAAGAAGGCAAGAGATGACAGAAGTAATGAGAGGTGGTCATATTCAAGGAATATTTGAATAAAGGGCTAGCAGAATTTGCAATAGATTGGATGTGAAGGTGTGGGCAAAATAGAGCAGGGGTTGGGAAACTACAGCCTGCAGGCCAAATCCAGCCCAACACCTGTTTTTTAAATAAAGTTTTTATGGCACACAGCCACATTCACTTGTCTATGGCTGCTTTACTGCTATAGTAACAGAGTTAAATAGTTGTGACATAGGTTGTATTGCCTGCACAACCTAAAATATCTACTCTCTAGCCCTTTACAGAAAATTTTGCTTATCCCTAAACAGGAGCATCAAAAATGACTCCTATGTTTATGGCGTGAGTAGCTGCGTAAATGACAGCACCTTACACTAGGATGGTAAGGTCTGCAGGAAGATTACTTTGGCCAGGAAGAATCAAAGATTAATTTTCACAGAAAGTACATTTCAGATGATGATTCAATACCGCATCAAAGATGTAGTGTAAGCAATTATAAGTATAGTCAGGCATTTAGGGGAGAAGTCAAGGATGGAAAAAAAAATGTGGGCATAGTCAATACAGTGGAGGAATTTAAGGCTATGGAATCATATATGATGACTTGGAGCAGAGATTCTCAAACTTTCTTGGTTCACAGCACCCCTAGGATCCCAGTAATTTTTTCACAGAACTCCTATGCTAAAAGAGATACCCAATAATTCTGTTTACCAAGTAGTTAAAACTTGACAATTTAGCAAGTATTTATGTCCTAACGACTACAAACCATTTGACAAAGTAATACACAAAATTGAAAGACTAGACATTTTTATTTCATTCCTCATAAACACATGATTTGCCTCCTGCCTATCTCTCCAACTTCATTTACCCAAAACTCATCTAGCTCACTCAGCTCTAGCCACACTGGTCTTATTGCTAAGCACCTTAGGGCCTTGTTATTCCCCCTGCCTGGAAAAATCTTCCCTCTAAATATCTCTATGACTTAGTCCCTAAATCTATTTATCTCTCTGATGTAATGCCCGATTCTTAGATGTTTTCTGATTTTCCTATCTAAAATAGTCCCACTCACATCTCTATCACTTTTTAAAATTCTTTTTGACCTGACTTAATTTTCTTCTTACCATCTTACACAGATTGAAATGCTATTATATATTTATTATATATGGATTATAGTCTTGTTGGGCAGTGTACAACTTCTCAAACCTTGGGATCAGATTGAATAATGCCACCCTCATATCCTGTTTCACATTGATTTTTATGCAGTATTTGCTTTTGATTACAGCAACCCCCCCCCAACCCAGCATCACAAAAAGTTGGAGCTATGAACTACCTCAAGTTAGTTGTTTGTGCAGCATCTGCCATATGTCAAGAATCACAACTGAAATGCCCATCGGTAGATGACTGGATTAAGAAACTGTGATACATTTATACAATGGAGTATTACTCAGCCATAAAGAAGAATGACATTTTACCATTTGGATCTAGAGAACATTATGCAAAGTGAAATAAGTCCGACAGAGAAAGACAAATACCATATGATCTCACTTATATGTGGAATATAAATAACAGAATAAATGAGCAAACTAAACAGAAATAGTCTCAGAGATATAGAGGAACAACTGATGGCTGCTAGATGGGAGGGGGGTGGGAATGAGGGAGAAGGAGA
>NW_017731357.1:943107-943812 GCF_001890085.2 Hipposideros armiger | reverse complement strand
TCTTATCCCAAGTTGCAGTTTTCTTTATCTGTAACTGCTGTAAAACTTGTGCTTGGAATGGTTGGGATAGGTTGGTCTTCATGCCTTTATCTTGGGATCACCAAAGCCATCTCATTTAGGTAGCTAACAGAACAGTTTTTCCAGAGCTATCTTTGTAAGCTTTGAGACTTGTCTGTGAGCTGTTTAATGTCAGTCCAGTTTCAGGGGAGTGGAAGTAAAAAAAATTTTTTTTTAATGGAAAAGAGAAGAGAGGGGGGAAAAAAAGAAAAGGAGGCAAAGGTATAAGCAAGGAAAAGTGAAGTCTGCTTCAATTCTTTTATAGTTCCTCTTCTTGGTCAAGATAAATAACTTTCATCTCCAGGCAAATCTTTTGGGAGAGAAAACAAAATTACAGGGATGTATAAGGTTCAGTAATTGAGTCAAGAAGGCTCACAGAAAGGGCCGGCCGAGTGGCTCAGTTGGTTAAGAGCTCACTCAAGAGTGCAAGCTCTGAGCAACAGGGTTGCCAGTTCAATTCCCGGTCTGAGCTGAGCTGCCAACAGGTGGCAGGATGGCTCAGCTAAAAAAAAAGAAAAGAAAAGAAAGCTCACAGATTGAAGGAGCAGTTTGTTCTTTGGTCTTTTGTCTTTAATCATAGCTTGGATCATCTGTGTGGACAGGACATTGTTGCTGGTTTTTATTAGATGGTTTGGATGCATTTGAGGA
>NW_017731357.1:932083-940972 GCF_001890085.2 Hipposideros armiger | reverse complement strand
CTATTTTATTTTCTTTAGTTCTAAGGCATCATGCAAATTTATAAGTTTTGACTTGTCCCAGGAGCCCCAAGGAGCCCTTGGAGTTCAATATAGTCTTTCCTGAAGTCCCATCACTCAGAGAAAAATTTAACAGATCATAATGGTAGAACATATGCCCAGTGGGGGTGCAGGGGGGTTGGGTAGACTGTGTCTCCCATAGTGAAAGAGGTTCTACATTGAAAGGAGAAGGGCCTTGTCCTACCTTAGGACCATCATCTAATTCTCCACTTGCCCAGATAATCCCAAAAGACAGAAGGAAAACAGAGGCAGTGACTTGTCAGACAATGGGCTAACCCTTTCAAAAAACCCAAGCCTGAAACCTCTATGCAACAATGGAAAACTGGGGCATAAGATCAGAGGAGGACTTACCTCTGGACCCAACAGCTGTCATGAAGAAGGGAGGAGGCAAGGGCTCTTCAGCACATTCTATCCTTTGAAACTTCAGCAGGATCCAGGGCTTATCTAGATTCTATCCAAGTTATAGCATCAAACTGTCAAGAAAAAAAATAGTTAAGTGACCCAAATAGAGGTTGAAGGCTTTATTCAGCTGATGTGCATCAGGGAGCATCTCAAAATTAGGTAACTCTCTGAACTAAAATAGGATTGGAGTTGGTATAGGACAAGAAGAGAGGGGTATGTGACTTTGGTCTTGTCCCAGGTTACAGTTTCCTTTATCTGTAACCACTGCAAAACTTGCTATTGGAAAGGTTAGTATAGGGTGACTTTCGTGTCTCTTTCTCAGGTCGCTAGTGCAATCTCATTTTGGCAGCTGACAGAACAGTTCTTTCAAGAGCAATTTGCAAGCCTTGATGGTTGTCTGTTAGCTGTCTAATGCCAGTTAAGGTTCAGGGGAGCAGGAGATAGAAAAGAAGAAAAGGGCATAAGAGAAGACAGGAGGGTAAAGGAAAGGAGGCAAAAATCTAAGCAAGAAAAATGGGTCAATTTTAATTTTTTTATAATTTTTTTATAATAGGAAATAATAACTTGGGTTCATTTAGATGCATGATCCACTTAGGACATTACTCCTTTAACCACTTAGTGAGAATAGGGTTTAAGTCTGTGCTTTGCATTTAATAGCCACTTGGCAATTGCCTTCCCAAATACAGCAAGAGTCTTTTGGCCACTGCAATAGCAGCTAAAGCAAACCCCTAATGGGTAGCTTTTCTATTACTAAAACTGCAGCCAGCCAGGGAATGAGAGGCAGAAAAACTGGATAGAATTTATGGAACAATGCATTCCTGAACTCTGCCCAGCCACACCCTTATTCTATCTTGAGGCACTGGCCACTCCTGAACATGGAATTCACACACAAGCCAGTGGCCAAGTTCAGAGCTGCGGAACACATTTGTCTATGAGGAAATGTGCTAGTCTGGTCTCTTCCCATTTCCCAGAGGCTCCAAACATGAGAGGCTCACACAGTCTTGCATTTCCCTGCCCAGCAGTGGGGCACAGGCTGACTTATTTGCAAGCAAACATCGAACAGCTATTCTGCACCAGCCTCAGTGAATACAAAAATGAATAATACCAAATTATGAATAAAGAGCTGATAAACTTAGCTGTACTCATACATTTATTTGCTCAGCTATGTGTTCTCCCAGAAATGGCAAAATCCACCATTCATAGGATCTGAATATCAGATCATTAAGAAGTTCAAAGTCTTGAAGTTTTGTGTAAGGATGGCAGAGGTCAAAGGTAAGGAGGAAAGATAGAACCTGAGATGTTTAACTTTCTAGCTGATCAATGACTTTTGTAAAAATATCAGGTCTTGTCCTAGAAGCCACTGATGCAGCCCCAATCTCATACCTTGTTCTCTTTATACTTGTTCTGGTTCCAATTCTAGAAAGGTGATTTTCTTCCTTTTATATTTAATTTTGAAGTACTGTGGGTAAAGAACGCACTTTGACATGTGGAGGAATACAAGGGCAAAAGAAAGAGCATAGCAGAACAAATGTGAAGGGTAATTTCTCTGGTCTAGCTCACCTAGCCAGGAACATTAGAAAGGTCATAACTAAACTTAATGAAGTGTGCTTCCAAGACTAGGCCATGCCTGTAAAAGATCCTTTGTCTCCTACCTTTGGTAGGGTTCCTAGAAGCACTGGCTGACATAGGAATTTCTGTTGTAGTGACGTATTGAGGGAGGACAGTATACTGGGGTTGGCGGGGGCGTGGTGTGCAGGCACTTGCAGCAATGTGATCTAAGCAGAAGACTAGCTGCAGCCTGATCCCACAGGGAGTTCTGGAGCACCAGTCAAACCCTTGTTTTAGTCACATATTGGCCAAGGTCTGCAGTAGGCAGAGGGGCTTGGATATTGCTGGGCAATTTTCTCTGGAGAGGGGGGCAGCTAGAGAAGAAGGCATCTGTAAGTTATCAACCAACAGTCAGTCACAGCAGCTGGACTATAAATGTGAGAGCAAGAAAAGGAAATCTGGGAGAGGCATTACCAGCATCCACTACCACTTCCTCCATCATTATCTTCTAAATCAGAAGTCAGCAAACTTTTTCTGTCAAGGGCCAAATAGTAAATAGTTTAAGCTTTTGCCATATGGTCTCTGTCACAACCACCCAACTCTATTGTAGAAAAAAAAAAGTTGCAATAGACAAAATGCAAATGAATGGACAAAGCTGTATTCCAATAAAACAGTTTTTACAAAAATGGGCAATTGTGTTTTCAGCCTATCCTTTTGGAGATGAGTGATCTTGGTCTGACACTAGCACTAGGTATGAGAGGTAGATGTGGACTATGGTTGAAAAGATTGGGCTTCTAATAAGGGCTCTGTCTCTCCCCAGCTTTTTCAGATACAGATGCCAGAAACCCAACTCAAATGAGCTCAAGGAAAATGGAATAGAGAAGAAAGATTACTTAATGACTCAGGCAACCTAACCATGGGTAGGCTGACCTCAAGGACAACAGTTCCAGGAGCTCAAACTCTTTAGGACCTGCCCTTTGCTTATTCAACATGTTTGCTTTGGTCTCTCCAACTGTTGGTGGACTTTATTTCTCCTCCAGGGAACATGGCCTCTGGCAGTTCTGGACTCAAACATTGATGACCCCAGCCCTGGAGAGGAAAAGGGATCTTCTTTATTCAGGGCTAGGTAAGAAGGTCATGGGGAAAAAATTGGATCATGTGCCTACCCATGGATTTTTCACGCCTCCCTTCTCTTCTCATGGCCAGGGTGATAAATAGGGTCTGACACAAGAAGCATGACAAGGAGAGCCTAGACCTAGCCACTGGGAAATCATTTTGACCCAGAGTCTCCCCAAATTATGTTAATTGCAGTAACTTTGAGCTACTAACTTCTGGAGTCTCGGTTTCTTCTCTCTCCCCTCTCTGCCCAGGGTGAGATTTTAGTACTCAAAAAATACTTTTTCAGCACCTACCTTGTACCAGGTACTATGCTAGGTAGGTAGTATGGATTTAGTATGAGCAAGACAAAAATGTCTCTGCCTTCACTTTCCTTCCTACAGTAAGCTTTGCAAAAACCCACAACAGCCAGCACTGATCTTTGGTCCCAATGGTTTGAGAATCACTAAACAGGGTATGTTGTTCTAAAGAATAATCCCCATTCATTGTCTCCACTTCTTCCCTCATTATCTCTATCCTACGACATTGTGTTCCATCATTCGACTGAAACCACACTGGAAAAAGTTACCAGGGACCTTTTTATTGCCAAAATGAAAGCACCATTTTTGCTTTCACTTATATTAAACTTGGGAGCATTTTATGTAGCTCTCTACTGCCTGTATTCTAAAACTGCCCTTTCTTACCTTTCATGACATGTACTCTTCTGGTTCTCCTCCTAGATAACTGGATGAGAGGTCAGTTAATTATGCTTTTTAATTTTTACTGCCTATATTTTTTGTAAATAGGAGATTTTATATTGAAAATTGAATTTTAAAGTAAAGTAATTTCAGTTAAATAGGTTAATAAGAAAGTAAAAAAGTCCAGGATTCAATAGAAAATAGGTTTTAATCTAACTAACTTTATCTAGCTATCAGGATAAGTTCTATATATTTCATTGGCTTAGTCTCTAAGAAGAGAGGATATTGCTAGATTCAATTGAATAAGCATTGGCTGTACATTCTCTGCACTAGGCATGTGCACACACACACGTATATATGCCATGGGGCAGGGGCAGGAAAGCTTTTCTAGATGAGATGATCATTATCTTGAGATATGAGCAAGTGAACAAGGTGGCATGCAAGACAGGGTCAGGGCAGGTAGATCAGAAATAACAAAGTTGTGCTGGGAGTTCTCAAGAGGACTTTGTGCCTAAGTTTTGGGGTGGAGACAGAGGGCCCAGGATGAGGCCAGAAAGGAAAACAGGAGTCAAATCAAGGAAGTAAATATGAAATTTGAANAAAAAACTATTAGAACTGATAATCGAACTCATTAAAGTAATAGGATACAAGGTTAATATTCAGAAATTGGTTGCATTTTTATACACCAATAATGAGATATCAGAAAGAGAAATTAAAAAACAATCTCATTTACAATTGAATCAAAAAATAAAATACCTAAGAATAAATTTAACCAAGGAAGTAAAAGACCTGTACTCAGAAAATGATAAGACATAGAAGAGAGAAATTAAAGAAGATACAAATAAATGGAAACATATACCATACTCATGAATAGAGAGAATTAACATAGTTAAAATGTCCATACTACCCAAAGCAATTTTAGAATTCAATGCAATCCCTATCAAAATACCAATGGCATTCTTCACAAAACAAGAACAAATCATCCTAAAATTTAAATGGAACCATAAAAGACCCCAAATATCCATGGCAATCCTGAGAAGAAAGAACAAAGTTGGAGGTATCACTCTACCTGATATCAAACTATACCACAAGACCACAGTAATCAAAACAGCATGGTATTGACATAAAAACAGACACACAGATCAATGGAACAGAATACAGAGCCCAGAAATAAATCCATTCCTATGTGGTCATTTAATCTATGACAAAGTAAGTAAGACTATACTTTGGGGTAAAGACAGTCTATTCAATAAATGGTGCTTGGAAAGCTGGACAAATGGATGCAAAAAAAAAACAGAAAAGAAAAGAAAAAAAAACTGGACTGCCCTCTTACACCATGTACAAGAATTAAACTCAAAATGGATTCAAGACTTAAATGTAAGACCCAAAACCATAAAGCTCTTAGAAGAAAATATAGGCAATAAACTCGCAGACATTATCCTTAGTAATATTTTTACTGATAAATCTCCTTGGGCAAAGGAAACAAAAGAAAACATAAAGAAATGGGATGAGGGCCNCATATTAATGCATGTTTCTTAATGCACATAAAATATGTATAAAGTTTGAAAACACCAAAACCCAAATAAGAAAATGGTCAAAAGACATGAACAGACAATTCATAGAAAATATATTTAGCTAATCTCCAACCTGAATAGAAACTTAAAATGTTGATTAAAATAATAAAAGAAAATAGTTTATTTTTTACATCAGCAAACAAAATGTCACACTAGTGATTAAAAATAAACCAATTAGTAAAGGTATATTTTAGTGAACATTCTCATTCTCTGCTGATGAGAACATAAATTGGTACAACCTTTCTACCCTTAAAACATTAATTCTTATTAATACAACAAATCATCCTTCAGCTGTGTATTCTATAAAAACAGAGATTTAGTCAAGGATTTATATAAAGGATGCTCATCCTATTTAAAACCATGACAAATTTAAAGCAACCTAAATGTTGAACAATAGGAATTAGTTAAATTAACTATGGTATATGTATATGAAAGTTTATGCTTTTGTAATTAGATTTTTTAAATAGTTTATCAGTAAAGAAAGTGGTTTTGTGGTTTTTACATAAGACCCAATATACATTCATTAACAATAAATCTTGCCAAATTAATTCAATTTTTTTGTAGGGATAACTAGACTGGTGGAATTCAACACATCTGAAAGGGTCTATACTCATTCCTGGTACACCTGGTGGGTTATAGTTGCCAGGTGATAGATTTATAGAGGTAAATAAAATGTGATCCCAGCCTTCAAAAAGTTCATAATGCAAAGATAAAGGAGAACAAACAAAAAGAAGATTATAATAGCATGTTCTATATGCAAAGAATATTCAGACTCACCCTATAAGAGAGAACAGAAAATGGGTATGAACTGTCTAAGGGCATCAGGGCAGCATGACAAAGAGCTAGTAAACCTGGACTTCCACAAGGTGTTTCAGACTCTCCCATTCTCTATATAGATCTTAATGAAAAATGCTGGAAGGATGGCAAATCAATTTCATAGGTCCATTGCAGAGCTGTAGCTGATAATCAGTCTCTACTAGCATATGTCAGGATACTGTACTTGATCTTCCTGCTTTTTTCAAAATGTTTTAAATGATTTGGATGAAGACACAGAGGATGAAAGAAATAGTTAACTTAAAAGATGAGGGAATCGAGTCAAGAAATACCTGTCAAGGTGAATAATGGACCTCACTGACAGGATGAGGGTTAACCAGATAGCAAAGTCCCAGATTTAATTCAAAGAATGGATTAGTCTTGAGTAGTTTATATTTTAAAAGGTCAAAGAAGTTTCAACATCATATTGGAAATCATAGCTAATACAATAAGACAAAAGGAAGTAAAATGTTACCAGATTGAGAGGGAAGAAATAAAACTGTCTTTGTTCATAGAGGACATGTTCATCTATATAGAAAATCTAAAAGAATCAACATCAACAAAAAAAATTCTGGAACTAATAAGCAATCACAGTGGAGTAGCAGGATACAAGGTTGATACACAAAAGTCAATTACTTTCATGTATACCAGCAACTAACAAGTGGCATTTGAAGTTAAAAACACAATTATCACTTCCATTATTACCCCCCCCCCAAATTAAATACTTAAGTATAAATCTAACAAAATATGTACAAAATATATCAGGAAAACTACAAAACTCTGATGAATGAAATCAAAGAA
Organism: Hipposideros armiger; assembly: GCF_001890085.2. Lineage (NCBI taxonomy): Eukaryota > Metazoa > Chordata > Mammalia > Chiroptera > Hipposideridae > Hipposideros > Hipposideros armiger. The sequence goes on along the minus strand of NW_017731357.1, from coordinate 933,984 downwards.
CTAAANACACACACACACACACACACACTTTACCCTATTACCCACAAAATGCTGGGCTGTGTTATAACTCATGGATTGGTGTGGTCTGAAAAACAGCACCTGATATTTCAGGCTTAAGACCACTAATGAAACAATGTGGTTTACATAGCTTTATACACCTGAAACTAATAAAAGAAAGAAAAAACAAAGGTGTTGATCATGGGTGAGGGGTGTTCTTAATCAGTCTCTAATGTTGGAGACAGACTCATCACACCCTTGTTGACAGGACTAGATTATTCCCCAGTCAATGAGAGAGGAGAAACCTTCAGTAATCACCTTTAAGAGACTTTCTTCTATCTCTAGGGCTTTTTTAGCGTATCTGGAGGAAGTGTTATTTCTGTGAGGGTTAGCTAAATCTTCATTTTGGTGGCCATTTGGCCTTGTCAAACAGGTTCTGTCACCCCCTGGTCCTACTAAAAGGTGTGCTGATATAGCTCAGGAGCATAACCCCCCCTCCAAATTACCCTGAGTTGCTCAACACATTTCTCTCTATCCTTTCAAGGATCTGGGAAATCTTTGACTATGGCAAGGAAGTCATCCCAAGACCAGGGTATGAAAATAACTTGCGATTGAGGTGTTGGGTTTGGGTCAAGGCCTTCTTGGTAGGGAGAAGCTGAAAGTCTGGATCTAAAAGTGAGAGAGAGCTGAGAAAAAGCTGGAGGAGGAGTAGGGAGGCAGAAAAGCAAGGAGGGAGGCCAGAGAAAAGTGGGAATATAAGAGGCAGAAACAGCAAGACAGAGGAGAGGCAATTTTTATGGACATAGAAGGCTGAANAAATCTAACAAAATATGTACAAAATATATCAGGAAAACTACAAAACTCTGATGAATGAAATCAAAGAACTAAATAAATAAATATTCCATATACATGGGTAGGAAGACTAAATATTATCAAGATGTCGGTTCTTCCCAACTTGATCTACAGAGTAAATGCAACCTCAATCAAAATCCCAACAAGCTGATTTGAAATTAACAAGAAGAGTGGGAAGTATAAGATGGCAGATTAGGTAAACGCTGTGCCTGCTGCCTCCCAGGATCACATCAAAATTACAACTAAATTATAGAATAATCAACGTCAAGAGTCATCTGAAAGCTAGCTCAACAGAACCCCTATAACTAAGGCTATATATTTAAAAAGGCCACATAGAGACTGGTAGAAGGGGCAGAGATGCAAAATGGGCTGACCCCAAACCCACAGATAGTGATTGAACAGGGGAAGGGACACCTAGGTGGTGGAAGCCTCCCTGAAGAGAGAGGGGCCCAGAGGTCCTGTGGTGGGAAGAGGAGTCCCACAACATCTGGCAGTGAAAATCAGTGAGGTCTCTGTCCGTCTGTCCCGGTGAAACACAAAGCAGCTAGAAACCCAGATGCCCTCTTAAAGAGCCCACACACAGACTCACTCACTTGCAAACGCTCACCTGGGCTTCAGTGGAAGGGCGGCAATTTGAGAGGCACCAGAGACAGATGGGGAAATTGAGCTGTGTGGCTTCACGGTGAGGGTTGGAGGGACAGCTGCCATTGTCCCTGTGTGGAGCCTGCCTCACGTGTAACCTACAGGAAGTCACCATAGCTTATATGTTGAACTCTCCCCTAAAGGGCCAAATCTGAGACTACATTGGTATGGTAAAATCCACGAGAGCAAACCACATTGGTGACAACCTGAGTCCCTGTTTTGTCCAGCTAGAGCTACATTGCAAGGGGCATACTTGGCTCCTGAACAGCCTGCCTTGCCCTACAAGCTGCAGGAACCTTTTACAGCAGAAGACCCACTGTGGTCTGGAGAACTTTTGGTGACAGGCAATCAGCCACAACTTGTGCCACAGCCTCTCTTGGATGGCTCCAGGATATCTGCAGCCCTGAGGA
>NW_017731357.1:930073-931258 GCF_001890085.2 Hipposideros armiger | reverse complement strand
AATCAACCATATATAGCTTTGTAGCTCCTAACAGGTAGCCCCAGGCCAGTCACAGGCAAGGCTGAAATTGGCCTGCTCAGGAGCCCCTCCTAAGAGACACTAGAAACAACACACACAGAGCCCAGCTTCACACCACACCAGAGCACTACCTGGTTAGCACCACAAGCAGCACACCCAAAGTGTGGGCTCAACAGGCACAAGAGCCCATGGGATAAAATCCCCCTCTGAGGGGTCAGCCCCCATGCAGCAGCTCATACACTGTGGGTGTAGTCAGTCCTCACAATCAATCAGCCTGGTACACTCACTGGTACACCAAAAACAAGGCCCAGCTACAACAGGAGAACACACACAACACACAAAGGACACCCCTGGAACATGTGCACAGGTGATCAGAGAGACTACACAACTGGGCCACACAGGACACATACTACATAAGGCCACCCAGAAAAGAGTAAGAGACATAAGAGCTCTACCTAGTACCTAGAAGCAAACACAAACAGGCAGTCAGAATGTCCCAAATTAAAGACCAGGAGAAGCCTCCAGAAAAAGAACAAAATGAAATGGAAGCAAATAACCTACCAGAGACAGAGTTTAAGACACTGGTTTTATGGGCCGGCCAAGTGGTGCATTGGTTAACAGTTGGCTTGGGATGCCAGCTCTGAGCAGCAAGGCCCCGGTTTAGATCCCACATTAGGGCCAGTGACGCTGTGCCCTCTACAGCTAAGATGGTGAACAACAGCTCAACCTGGAGCTGAGCTGCCGTGAGTCGAAAGCGACGGCATAGCCTGCAGTGGGGCTGGTTGTCAGCTGGTGTCCGCTTTTGTGAGTTGCCGTGAGCCGCAGTGAGCGGCTGTTCAATGGCCAAACAAGCGACTACCTCACCCAGGAAGAGCACAATGATATTACCAACATGGGCCAGTAAAGTGATGTCCTCCACAACTAGATGGAAAAACAAAAGGACAGCAACTTGTCTCTTCCCCTTCCCCAATTCCCCAGCCCTGTTCCCCTCCCCTAATTCTCCAATAAAATCTTGAATAAAAAAAAGACACTGGTTATAAGATTACTTAAGAAACTTAGTAAGAACTTTGACAAAGAGATAGTAAGCATAAAGAAGAACATAGAAACCACAAAAAAGAACCAGTCATAAGTAAAGAATACAATAACTAAAATGAAGAATACACAAGA
>NW_017731357.1:925874-927043 GCF_001890085.2 Hipposideros armiger | reverse complement strand
AAGAAATCAAAAGATGCCTTGAGACAAACTAAAATGAACACACAACAACCCGAAATCTATGAGACACAGCAAGAGCAGTTCTAAGAAGGAAATTTATAGCAATCCAGGCATACCTAAAAAAAAAAGCAAGAAAAATCTCAAATAAACAGTCTAACTTTACACTTAAGGGAATGGAAAAAGAACAGCAAACAAAGCCCAAAGTGAGTAGAAGGAAGGAAATAATAAAAATCAGAGTGGAAATAAACAAAATGGAGGCTAAAAAAAACAACACAAAAGATCAATAAAACTTCAAGCCGTTTTTTTAAAAGATAAAGAAAATTGACAAACTTTCAAACAGACTCATTAAGAAGAAAAGAGAGAGTACCCAAATCAATAAAATCAGAAATGAAACAGGAGAAGTAACAATGGACACCACAGAATTACAAAAAATAAAATAAGAAAATACTATGAGCAACTATACTCCAACAAATTTGACAATCTGGAAAAAAAATGAATAAATTCCTACACGCATACAGTCTTCCAAGGCTGAATCAAGAAGAAACCAAAAATCTGAACTGACTGATTACTACTAAAGAAATCAAATCAGTAATCAAAAGGCTTCCAACAAACAAACAGGTTTCCTGGACCAGATGGCTTTACAGGTGAATTTTACCAAACATTCAAAAAGAATTAATACCTATTCTCCTCAAACTATTCCAAAAAATTCAGGAGGAGGAAAGCTCCCAATCTTATTTTACAAGGCCATCATTACCCTGATTCCAATATCAGACAAAGACATTACAACAAGCAAAACTACAGGCCAATATTGCTAATGAACATAGATAGATGTAAAAATCCTCAACAAAATATTAGCCAACTGAATTTAGCAACACATTAAAGAGATCATACATCATGATCAAGTGGGATTCGTTCATGGGATGCAAGATTGAGTCAATACCTGCAAATCAATGAATGTGATATACCACATAAACAACATGAAAAATAAAAATCATATGGTCATATCAATAGATGCAGAAAAGCATTTGACAAAATCCTGCATCATTTTATGATAAAAACTCTCAGAAAAGTGGGAATAGAGGGAACATATCTCAACATAATAAAGGCCATATATGACAAACCCACAGCTAATAGCATACTCAATGGGGAAAAACTAAAAGCTTTCTCCTTAA